>NC_055664.1:29039069-29116569 GCF_017976325.1 Chelmon rostratus | reverse complement strand
CTGCTCCTCAGCAGCCATGTTATCACTGCAGACTGAGGTGACCTCATCACTCGCAGAGCTTTCTGTTAGCGCTGCCGGGCTCAGCGCTACGCTGCTGTTGCCTGGCAACAGGCCAGCCCGCATCACGCGGTGACAGCGAGGCTGCAGATCTCTGCGGGGCCGACAAGACGAACGACAGAGAGCGTCTGAAGAGGTTTTTACAAAAGAAAAACATTTTAAAATAGAGAGAGACGAAAGACGTTAAAAAGAACAAAGACGTTGTCTGGCTGTGGCTGAAACATCAAAGATGTCCTGACTTCATCTAAACTTACTGTATAACCGTATAACATTGTCAGAAACCGAGCGTCTGTTTTAGACCTGAGACCTTCAACGCAACGAGAAGTTTTATCAGGACGCTGCGTTGATGTTGTTCTGTCTGTCCTGTACAATGACCTCATCACCTGTCCTCATTATCAACTCAAATCTTTGAGCCTAAAAGAGACCTGAAGCTGAACAGTGACTGAATGTTGGGGCCTGTGGCTGCACCAGAACACACCATCACTGCGCCTGAACAAACCCTGATGCACCTGAACACACCATCACTGCGCCTGAACACACCCTGGCTGCACCTGAACACACCATCACTGCGCCTGAACAAACCCTGATGCACCTGAACACACCATCACTGCGCCTGAACACACCCTGGCTGCACCTGAACACACCATCACTGCGCCTGAACAAACCCTGATGCACCTGAACACACCATCACTGCGCCTGAACACACCCTGGCTGCACCTGAACACACCATCACTGCGCCTGAACAAACCCTGATGCACCTGAACACACCATCACTGCGCCTGAACACACCCTGGCTGCACCTGAACACACCATCACTGCGCCTGAACAAACCCTGATGCACCTGAACACACCATCGCTGCGCCTGAACACACCCTGGCTGCACCTGAACACACCATCCCTGTGCCTGAACACACCCTGCTGCACATAAACACACCCTGCTGCACCTGAACACACCATCACTGTACCTGAACACACCCTGGCTGCACCTGAACACACCATCACTGTACCTGAACACACCATCACTATACCTGAACACACCCTGATGCACCTGAACACACCATCACTGCGCCTGAACAAACCCTGATGCACCTGAACACACCATCACTGCGCCTGAACAAACCCTGATGCACCTGAACACACCATCACTGCGCCTGAACACACCATCACTGCGCCTGAACACACCCTAGCTGCACCAGAACACACCATCACTGCGCCTGAACAAACCCTGATGCACCTGAACACACCATCACTGCGCCTGAACACACCATCCCTGTGCCTGAACACACCCTGCTGCACATAAACACACCCTGCTGCACCTGAACACACCATCACTGTACCTGAACACACCCTGGCTGCACCAGAACACACCATCACTGCGCCTGAACAAACCCTGATGCACCTGAACACACCATCACTGCGCCTGAACACACCATCCCTGTGCCTGAACACACCCTGCTGCACATAAACACACCCTGCTGCACCTGAACACACCATCGCTGTACCTGAACACACCCTGGCTGCACCTGAACACACCCTGATGCACCTGAACACACCATCACTGCACCTGAACACACCATCACTGTGCCTGAACACACCATCACTGTACCTGAACACACCATCACTATACCTGAACACACCCTGATGCACCTGAACACACCATCACTGCGCCTGAACACACCATCACTGTGCCTGAACACACCCTGCTGCACATAAACACACCCTGATACACATAAACACACCCTGGTGCACCTGAACACACTCTGACTGCACCTGAACACACCATCACTGCACCTGAACACACCATCACTGTGCATGAACACACCATCACTGCGCCTGAACACACCATCACTATACCTGAACACACCCTGATACACCTGAACACACCCTGATGCACATAAACACACCCTGGTGCACCTGAACACACTCTGACTGCACCTGAACACACCCTGGCTGCACATAAACACACCCTGATGCACCTGAACACACCCTGATGCACATAAACACACCCTGGTGCACCTGAACACACCCTGGCTGCACCTGAACACATCCTCACTGAACCTGTACACATACCGCCTGTACCTGAACACATCGTGAGTAGACACTGTGAGTGTTGCACATCAGAAGGGACCTGCAGGACTCACCCAATGTCATCGCGGTACACCCTGGAGATCAACACCTCCCCCTTGTGGTTGTAGATGAAGAGTCCTCCGATCATGGCCAACGCCTGTCAGTCAGTGCCGATCATAACGAAGAGTCACTGCAGCCCAGGGAGGAAGATGAGCAGGATTAGTACAGAACTTTAATACAACTGGTGGTGAAAAGTTTCGTCCTCATGAATGTCAAAAACAAATGTATGAATATAACTATAATAAAATCTATGAACTGCTTCCTGTTTGTGAAGGCACATAAGAGCCGAGGCAAGTACTGAGTCCTCATTCCATCACAGCATCTTCACCACACACACACACACACACACACACACACACACACAGAAACACACACAGACACAGAAAACACAAACACACACACACACGCAATGAAACACACAGACCATAACGACTACTTGCCTAACCCATAACCCAACCTAACCTTAACCTAACCCTTAAACTAACCATTAACCCAACCCTAACTTTAACCAAAGCATTCACCTTAACATTTAATGGTTTACATTATGGGGCTCTGCATTTTGTCCCCCATGAGTCAAACATCATAGACACACACACACACACACACACACACACACACACACACACACACACAATGAAACACACACAAGAGAAAAGAGTCCATAGCAACAGGAGACGTCGACAGGAAAATGATATCAGCTGGAATCAGACATGTTACTGGTTAGTCACCAGTATACAGCTGTAACGAACACTGGGCCTGATGGATCTGAGTTCCTCTCACATCTGCTGAGGCTGGGCATCAAACTGCTTCGGTGCTATCAAGTATCAAAGGATGTCTGGTCGTTAGGTACCAAAGGTAAATAACAAAGGAATAAATGTCATCAGCATCGGTGAGCCAATCAGCAGGCAGCATGCTAACACCAACTTCTAATAACGTTACACATAGTAGAGGCACGCGGGGAAAACACAACCCTGTTTATTCCTGGCATGAACAGGTGATCCGATCACACGTCACCGTTCACACCTGTGTCCATCTTTAACCTCTAGTTGTCCAGCTGATTTCTGCTAGCTCAAAGGGACCTTTGCGCTGCTCGTTAGGGAGCCAATGCAGCTAACCTGCATCTGCTAGCTAAGTGGATTATGTGCTACTTGTGAGCTAGCCAGCGCAGATAACCTGTAGCCACGTGACCTTTGTTACAATGTGGTGCTGCTGCCCTCTGCTGTTTGTTGGTGATGTTCCTTTGACAGTTATTTATATTGTTATTATAATAATATATATAATATATTATATTGTTCCAGTACTGTGTCCATAATCCATCAGTTTCTTCACTTTAGTCCAAAGTGTGCAGAGTAAAAACAGTTTGTCCGGCTGAACACAGTAGTTGTACCTTCATGTTGTCATTTTCTTTCTGGTTTAGTATATTTTGTAGTATTAGTATTGTTCAGGAATCGCTATTGAAATGAAGACACCCGTATGGTTATAGAAGATTTTTGAAGGCGACCCAGCCATACATCTACCTCCATTCAGAGCTCACATTTCACATGACATTTTAATTTGTGCCACTAGCATTATAGCTGCTAGCTAGCACGTTAGCTTAGCTGCAACATAAAAAAAGAAATGTGCTAACCACAGTCAACAACTATAAAATCCTAACCCTATGTGTCGAAGCTAAGGTTATCTCCAGCGGTGATGGTGTTTTAGCTTCGGGCTAACAACGCTGATCAACAGAACACATTCAGAACTCCATCTGGAAATCTGACGTTTTTAAAGATTTTCATATTATTCGACGAAGCTACACACATAAACCGTCAAACCAACGTTATTATTAGATTATTGTAGGGTTAACGAATGCAGTATTTATCCTGGTAGAAGTTTAACTTTGAACGTTATAGGAGAATAGGCACTCTCCTGTTGATGATGATGCAGCCAAGTCACGTAGATGAAGATGTTACTGAAAAAAACGTCAGTTATCGATTGAATAGTAAGATTCTCGGCTGATAGGTGACAATAATATTTAACGTAGATGCTCTTTTTATGCGCCGAATTCAAATGTGGTCCCCATTTACTTATAATAGTTATCACATGATGATGAACACATAATGTTCCGGTATTGATAAGCAATACATGATTGAAAATCGGGATTTTCAAAGGCAGTTCGTAGACGTCGTCTAGCTATTAGCAACTGCAGCTAATGCAACAGTCTGACTGTGACGAGTCCGCCGCTGCTGCAGTGCAGACAGACAGACAGAGAGACAGACAGACAGACAGGCAGGCAGGCAGAGAGACAGACAGACAGACAGACAGGCAGGCAGACGGACAGACAGACGGTGGTGGAAACTGCCCTCCATGTTCTTACCCGCTCCGCAGAGATGCTGCTGTGTGTCCGGGCTGCCTCGCGGAGAATCGCCCCTGCCCTGCCGTCACTTCATCGGCGGGTTTGACCGTGAAAACCGGACTCTCCCGTCTCCTCCGGTATGAGGCAAGATGTCGGCGGTGGGAGCTAACCGTCAGCTGACGACAGCCCGGCCGCGTCCCGTTCAGAACAGGTAGCCACCTTCGCCCGGACTCCTCCTGCTACACGAAGCGTACCCGGACTTTCCCCTGATACTTATTTTAAGTTTTGAGGTCGGCTGAGGTGGTCTGAGTCAAACACGGACGGAGAACCGGCTGCTGCTCCGCTGCTCTGACCGCTCACGGTGATGGAGGAGGCAGGTCAGCGGATCGGGACGCGTCCCTCCTTCCTCCGTGTGTCAGGAGAAAGGAGGCAGGGAGAGCAGCTTATGAATAATGATCATTAACACACAGCAGGCCTCAGTCACACAGACCAGGATCTGATGGAGGGCCTCAGGAACCAGACTGCAGGGAGTTCATGATGAGGGTCTTCAGACTTTGCGTTTTTAACTGATGCTGAAGTTTCGGTACCTTCACTGGATCAGTTTGTGCTTATATGATGCAGCTCCGTGCTTCATGTGTTTACTTGGATCAGCAGAGATGGTCGAATGAGCCGCCTGATCTCACAGGAAGCGGCTCCATTTTCTTTCAAAATAAATGTTATTTGTCTCACCGCAGGTCTGAATAAATGTGGACGCAACCAGGACAGACTTCTACTGGAAAGACTGGGCCGAATCCTAAATAACCCCCCTTAATGAAACCCATCCTCTAAAACCAGTTTGCCAAAACCATCACAAAGAAAAACACTAACGATTGATGAGGTCTGAATGTCAGAGAGCGTCAGTCCTCCACATGATGATCACACGCTGTTAGAAACGGCTCACTGTCACTGCCTGCGTGTCTGCACGTCTTCGTTCTGAGCTATGACAAAGATTCAACACAGAAAGTTCGTTGGACTTTTTTTATTGTGTTTCGTGTTAAAAAGCCTCAGAGAGTGAAGACAGAGACAAAATAAAACTATGCTCATAAATAAAAAGATAATCTGGCTGTTTGTCACCATCACACTTCATCCATCGAGGGCAAATCTCATATTTACATACAGTAATGTACACGATCAGCATGTGATCAAGGGGGGGTCAGGTTTCACATCAGGTGTGTCAGAGGACAAGGATTGGATGAACAGTGAGGTACAGACATTTGGTAAGATCAGCAGTTCTTGGCTGACAAACTGGGTACAGCAGAAACTGGTTAAACTGGTCCACACTGGACAGGCAGCAGACACATTGTCTTCATCCTCCTCCTCCTCCTCAGCCACATCGTCCAGCCCCTCCTGGGGGACCCTGATCTGATCCCAGGCCAGACAGGAGCCTGTTCTGGATCCGTCCCGGCATCATTTAAGGTAGTCGGATGTACTTAAATAAGCCCCCTTCTTCTGTGGTCTGAATTGCTACTGAATGAAAATGAAGCTTCTCTGAGTCCTCCAGGTCCATCACCGGACAGGAAGTGACATCATCATCACAGGGTCACATAACATCCACAAAGAAATCACCGGGGTTCCCCATGGCCAGGCAGAACGACTGCCGGGAGGCAGAAAGGTCGCGTTGCTCACTTCTCGATGGCGACGGGGCCGGCGGGGGTTCCTGCGAGTCTTTGTTACCATGGAGACCAGAGGAGGAGGTCGCGGGTCGCCGGGCACTGTCGTCACTGGGGGTCTCGGCCACCAGCCGTTTGTCAAGCGGAGCGCTCACTTCACCTTTGTTGGACTCCGACTGGCTCCGTCCTCCCCCCTCCTTCTGGCCGTCACTGCACTTTGATCCGCTGCTTCCTGTGAACACAGTCCACAAACAGCTGTCTTCTGTCCCTCCCGCTTCACTGTTACACAACCGGCCCCCTGGTGGCGCTAGCACATGTCACCTCTGTTTCAAGTATGAGATCTTTAATCACCACAGAATTATATTTTAGAATGAAATCAGCCCCCGCAGTTTCCATCAGAAGGCAGCCAATCACAGACCAAACAAACTTTACGTTTGAGTTCAGGAAACTTTTCACGAAACACGAAGGAAAAAAGTTCAAAACGATCAAATTAAACAAACCATGAGCCAAAACTACATACGGGGGCGCTATTGGTGAGTCTGATGGCTTCACTGTTAGAGATATTAGTTTCTGTTTGATCTGTATTGATTAGGTATTGCTTATGTATTGATTATTATTTTTTACTGACCAATGAGTCTGAAATAAAGTTGAAGGTGTTCTTCTCTCACCTTCACTGTGCTGACTTCCTCCTCCTCCTCCTCCTCCTCCCCAGGCTGGCAGCTGGTGCAGTGGGGGAGGCGAGCTGTAGGGGTGAGGGACGGGGTACTGGTAGGGGAAGGCCGGGGGCCACTGGGGACCTGAAGACGGAGCCAGCGGGTCACAGTCCGACCCTCCTCCTCGACTGGAGGCTTCTTCGTGGTCCAGCAGAGACATCACACCCAGATCTGGCAGACAGGGGGAGTCACATGATTACTGTTGGTCTGGGGGATCTGGATCCAGATCAGCACCCTGAAGTCAGACCTGCTGCAGGATCACAGACGTGTGAGCATCAGTGTGCTCGTGTGTTTCCCAGATCCACTAAAAATCTGAACACGTGATCAGATCGAAACTACAAGAGAGAATAAACAACATTTGATTCATTAACTTCTCTCATCCAGGAAGTAAAACCACAACTTCTCCAGCTCACTCCTCGGTTTATACAAACAGAAACCATCAGACACGTGATGACTTTGCATCATAACGTCTTTCTAACGACACGGTGTTGGTTAAATTAACGATAATGACTGTAAACATTTTAATGTTGATTCTCTTCAGGGTTTCTGTCTCTGGTGCTGAAGCTTCAGAGGCTTCAGCTCAGTTTCAGTGAGTAAAACCTGTACTCAGGACGGTCCTCACCTCCACAGAGGTCTCCGAACACGTAGTAGCACTGTTCAGAGAAGGTCACCTTGTTGACGGTGTGCCGGATGTAACCGGCCTTCAGCAGGTTTCCTGCGTACTTGCGAGCTTCGCGACGGTCAGTGAAACCTTCCACGTTATGATGGAGCCAGTCCACCACATCTGAACCTGGACAGACAAAGAGCAGCTGAGATTAGAGGCTGATCTTTGTGACAAAACTGGACTCGCAGCCCATGAGATGGCAGTAGTTCACGATGTGGCCTGAAAGTGAACAGTGAACAGTGACCCTCCTCTGGCCGGAAGGAGGGTATTTTAAACTGAAGTGCCATGTTAGGTGGAAAGGACGGACAGGTAGCGGCTCAGGGAGGATGTGTTAATCGAGAAGTGTGTTTTCTGTCAACCAGACGTGAGTCTGGTTCTGTCAGAGAATCCAGACTCAAATGTGAGCTGCCTTTCTTACCGATGAAGGCATTGGGGATGGTGATCTTCAACCACATCCGGTCCCGAACCTCCAGGCCGGACTCAGAATTGGCCATCGCCTTGACAACAGCCGTCATGTTGCTGTGGATGCTGAGATGGTTTTCTTCATGTATACCTGAAAACCATATAAAAAAATCAGTTGATGTGAGATCTGAGTCCTGGATTGACTGGAGATGGATGGATGCTGCAGTGGCTGATGGGAGTCTTACTGTAGTGTGGAAGGAGACTTCCTGTCATGGCGGCGGTGTGTGACACCCAGGCAGCGGGGTCGATCGGACGGACCGGTTCGCCTGCAGACAGAAGACAGACAGAACAGATTACACCACGTCATATTATTCTTGAACAGATTATATTCCTATATATAATCCCATCTGTCCACATCACCTGCATGCACAGGTGTCGGTGTACCTGTGTGTGTCAGAAAGTACAAATCAAAGCGTGAAGATGAATTCTTCCTCCTCTTCTTCATAAAGACATCGTTTGATTCACTGGAGAGAATTTTAGTTTCAGTGGTTTCTGATACAAACTGTCCTCTAGAAATGATTTTAGGGTTAAAGTGTGTTGTTGTTGTTGTGTGTTGTTGTTGTTGTGTGTTGTTGTTGTGTGTTGTTGTTGTTGTGTTGTTGTGTGTTGTTGTTGTTGTGTGTTGTTGTTGTTGTTGTTGTGTGTTGTGTTGTTGTTGTGTTTTGTTGTTGTTGTTGTGTGTTGTTGTTGTTGTGTGTTGTTGTTGTTGTTGTTGTGTGTTGTTGTGTTGTTGTTGTGTTTTGTTGTTGTTGTTGTGTGTTGTTGTTTGTTGTTGTTGTGTGTTGTCGTTGTTGTGTGGTGTTGTTGTTGTTGTTGTTGTTGTTTGTTTGTTGTTGTGTGTTGTTGTTTGTTTGTTGTTGTTGTTGTGTTGTTGTTTGTTGTTGTTGTTGTTGTTGTTGTTGTTGTGTGTTGACTCACTCCTTGGCAATGTGAAGCAGCCTCGTGGGTTTGGATCCCAACACTTTGCCACCGTTAACGTCACCGGACTAGAGACAGAGAGACGGACAGACAGACAGACAGAGAGACATAGAGATGGACGGACAGAGAGACGGACAGACAGAGAGACGGATGGACAGACGGGCCGATGAACGGACAGACAGACAGACAGACAGACAGACAGACGGACAGGTACATACAGTGAGAGCAGTGTTAGTAGCTGCATGCAGTGTTTCTTCAGTGAGTTCAGGCTTTATGTGAGAACACCTGGTGTTCACACTCTGACCGTCCCCAGTCCCTGCGGGGCTGGGGGGAGTGACGATGGTTAACACAGCAGCGGGGTCATCCAAACGGACTGTGTTTAAAGGTGGCAAACTGCTGGAGGCTCGATGCATGCAGGACATGGCCTGACAATAAGACAGCTGCTTATCGAGATGAGTTGAAATGACCTCACAGACTTTGTGGCAGAAAGTGCAGCTTGCTTATTTACATGATGTTTGCTAATGAGCTAGCTACGTGCTAGCTTGTGAGCGTCGACACAGTGACGCTGTGCCATAACCTCCTCGGCACTGCCTGACATATCCGTCGCCCTTCGTGAGGCTGTTCTCAGACACAGCAGTGCTAAATGCATCAACATGCTAACACGCTAACAATGCTAAGACGCTGACGTTTAGCAGGTTTATTAAGTTCATCCTGAAGGGAACATGAGAGTCTGAACTTCATCAGTCTGTGGTGGACAGACCACCTGTCCTCTGTCTGAACGACCTCACAAGCATCACTCCAATAGCACTTAACTAATAGTAGTATTAGAAGTAATAGTATCATTAGTATCAGCTGTCTCACCCAGGTTTGTGAACGATCTCTCTCAGGACTCGAACAGCGTCGTCATTACTCATGTTCTCAAAGTTGATGTCGTTGACCTGACGGACACAGAAAATACTCCTATTAGTATTATTACCACTACCAAATACTACAGTTAGCATTATTACAACTACCAAATACTACTGTCAATATATCAGTACTGTGGTACCTGCAGTAACATGTCTCAGACAGTAATAACAGTACTGGGGTACCTGCAGTAACAGTAGTAACAGTACTGGGGTACCTGAAGTAACAGTAGTAACAGTACTGTAGTACTGTGGTACCTGCAGTAACATGTCTCAGACAGTAATAACAGTACTGGGGTACCTGCAGTAACAGTAGTAACAGTACTGGGGTACCTGAAGTAACAGTAGTAACAGTACTGTAGTACTGTGGTACCTGCAGTAACATGTCTCAGACAGTAGTAACAGTACTGCGGTACCTGCAGTAACAGTAGTAATAGTACTGGGGTACCTGAAGTAACAGTAGTAACAGTACTGTAGTACTGTGGTACCTGCAGTAACACATCTCAGACAGTAGTAACAGTACTGGGGTACCTGCAGTAGCACATCTCAGACAGTAGTAACAGTACTGCGGTACCTGCAGTAACAGTAGTAACAGTACTGTGGTACCTGCAGTAACACGTCTCAGACAGTAGTAACAGTACTGTAGTACTGTGGTACCTGCAGTAACATGTCTCAGACAGTAGTAACAGTACTGCGGTACCTGCAGTAACAGTAGTAACAGTACTGCGGTACCTACAGTAACAGTAGTAACAGTACTGTGGTACCTGCAGTAACACGTCTCAGACAGTAGTAACAGTACTGTAGTACTGTGGTACCTGCAGTAACATGTCTCAGACAGTAGTAACAGTACTGCGGTACCTGCAGTAACAGTAGTAACAGTACTGGGGTACCTGAAGTAACAGTAGTAACAGTACTGTAGTACTTTGGTACCTGCAGTAACACGTCTCAGACAGTAGTAACAGTACTGGGGTACCTGCAGTAGCACATCTCAGACAGTAGTAACAGTACTGCGGTACCTGCAGTAACAGTAGTAACAGTACTGGGGTACCTGAAGTAACAGTAGTAACAGTACTGTAGTACTGTGGTACCTGCAGTAACATGTCTCAGACAGTAGTAACAGTACTGCGGTACCTGCAGTAACAGTAGTAATAGTACTGGGGTACCTGAAGTAACAGTAGTAACAGTACTGTAGTACTGTGGTACCTGCAGTAACACATCTCAGACAGTAGTAACAGTACTGGGGTACCTGCAGTAGCACATCTCAGACAGTAGTAACAGTACTGCGGTACCTGCAGTAACAGTAGTAACAGTACTGTGGTACCTGCAGTAACACGTCTCAGACAGTAGTAACAGTACTGTAGTACTGTGGTACCTGCAGTAACATGTCTCAGACAGTAGTAACAGTACTGCGGTACCTGCAGTAACAGTAGTAACAGTACTGCGGTACCTACAGTAACAGTAGTAACAGTACTGTGGTACCTGCAGTAACACGTCTCAGACAGTAGTAACAGTACTGTAGTACTGTGGTACCTGCAGTAACATGTCTCAGACAGTAGTAACAGTACTGCGGTACCTGCAGTAACAGTAGTAACAGTACTGGGGTACCTGAAGTAACAGTAGTAACAGTACTGTAGTACTTTGGTACCTGCAGTAACACGTCTCAGACAGTAGTAACAGTACTGGGGTACCTGCAGTAGCACATCTCAGACAGTCGTAACAGTACTGCGGTACCTGCAGTAACAGTAGTAACAGTACTGGGGTACCTGCAGTAACATGTCTCCGGGTTCGATCCGTCCGTCTGCTGCCACTGCTCCTCCCTTCATGATGGAGCCGATATAAATCCCTCCATCTCCTCTGTCGTTACTCTGACCAACAATACTGATACCCAGGAAGTTATACCTCTCTGACAGACAGACAGACAGATGGATGGACAGACAGACAGGCAGACAGTATATAGAGTGTTAAGGTGAGCTTTGCAGGTGAACTCAGGTGACAACACAGGTATCATAACTCAGACTCTCACACACTGTTAAAATAAGTGCTGAGTCATCTCAGACAAACTTTATCCATCACATATAGAAAAAAGACGTCATTTTTATCTTTGTCAGAATCATATATATCTGATGGGGGCTGTCTGTTTCCATGGTTACAGGGCAAACTAACCGTGACTCAGCATGACTCGGTGTGTCTCATCATGACTCATTGTGACATATTGTGACTCTTCGTAATTCATCATGACTCATCATGACTCATCGTGACTCATCGTGACTCATCATGACTCATCATGACTCATCGTGACTCATCGTGACTCATTGTGACTCATGACTTAAGCTGGTTTAAATCCTCCTTACGATTTCAGTTCGTACAGGTTAATGATGACTCCTCTGTGTACACTAAAGCAAGTCACGGGGTTCCGCAGGGTTCTATACTTGGACCGATCCTTTTCACTCTATACATGCTTCCTCTAGGCAACATAATCAGGAAACAGTCCATAGATTTTCATTGTTATGCACATGATACTCAGCTATATTTATCAATGAAGCCAGAGGAAACCAATCCGTTGGCTAAACTCCAAGCGTGTCTTAAGGAACTAAAGACCTGGATGACCTGCAAGTTCTTGTTATTGAATTCAGACAAAACTGAAGTTATCGTATTTGTGCCTAAACACCTTAGAAACTCCTTATCTGATGAGATAGTAACTATGGATGGCATAGCGCTGGCCCCCAGTACCATCGTAAGGAATCTGGGAGTCATCTTTGATGAGGATGTGTCATTTAACTCCCACGTAAAATAAATTTCAAGGACCGCCTTTTTACACCTACGTAACATTGAAAAAACTGGCACTTCCTGTCTCAAAATGCAGAAAAAACTACTCCACCATTTGTTACTTCCAGGCTGGATTACTGCGGTTCCTTACTATCAGGTGTCCCAATTCGCTTCTAAATACTCTCCAACTAATCCAGAATGCTGCAGCACATGTTCTGACAAAAACCAGGAAAAGAGATCTTATGTTTCTATATAGATATATGTATAAACCCAGAATACAATTTAAAATCCTTCACCTTACCTTCTCCTTACCTACAAAGCACTAAATGGTCAGGCACCATCTTATCTTCAAGAACTCATAGGACCCTGTTACCCCAGTAGAACATTGTGATCCCAGAATGCAGGCTTACTGGTTTACTGGTGGTTCCTAAAGTCTCTAAAACCAGAATGGGAGCCAGAGCCTTTAGCTATCAAGCTCCTCTCCTGTGGAACCATCTTCCAGATATTGTCTGGGAGGCAGACACCCCCTCTACATTTAAGAGCAGGCTTAAAACTTTCCTCTTTGATAAGTCTTACAGTTGAAGATCAATAGTGTTGTATTATGTACATATACTATCTGTTACTAATATGTGCATATACCACAAATCTAAATATATCATATATGTATATGCTATGCTAAATATACTACATATAGCTAAAAGTCTGTCTCTGTCTCTCTGTGGCCGCCCCCCCGAGGTCTTGAAGTTGTTCCTCTCTCTGTCTCCAGGTGTTTGCTCGTGGTCTCTGTGGATGCAGACTTAGGTCTGTACCTGCTCTCTGTGGAAAGTGTCCTCAGTCCTCAGACTGATCAGGGCTCACCGCGACTCGCCGCGACTCAGTGTGACTCACTGTGACTCACTGTGACTTGAACTTGTAGTGGAGTAGTTTTACGTTGTTGTATTTGTACTTTAAGTGAAATAAATGATGTGAGTACTTGTTCCACTGCTGGTACTCACCCATGTTCAGAGTTACAGTGATGACGTTGAGCGACATGGTGGAGTCAGTGACACTGCTGAAAGACACAGACTGACAGACAGACAGGTAGAGAGACAGACAGACAGGTAGAGAGACAGACAGATGGACAGACAAATAGATAGAGAGACAGACAGACAGACGGGTAAGAGAGGGAAATGAAGGACAGATCAGTGAGAGAGGAAAGGTAGAAGACTTCATGTGTGAGTGTGTATGTGTGAGTGTGTGAGGGTGTGTGAGTGTGAGTGTGTGTGTGTGTGTGTGTGTGTATGTACCCTCTCCATTCGCTGTGTTTTGGGTTTTCGGTGGCGGCGGCGTTGTCGCCTGATGAGTCGCGGTGAGGAGCTGCTCTGCCCTGTTGATTGGCTGAACCTTGTGTATGACATCACAGAGGGAAACACCTGGTTCAGTTTGACACGTTGCAGGTAAACGTGTGACTTGTTCTTGTTTTAATGCAAAAACATAAATTGTAGCAGAAAGGAAAGAGAGTGACGATAAAAAGTAAGAAGCCAAACAGATAAAAAGGCGTTAAATGAATCCAGCCGTTAGCAGCGACACAACTTCAGACATCAGCTACGCTGGGACACGTCATGCACACAAACCTTTAAAATATAAAACCAAAAAACAAACCTCTGAAAACAAAATCAAACATCTGCGAGACTTTAAGAGACAAATCAAAGACGTCCAGAATGCAGACGAATAAAAAGACGAAACACGGCAGAGACGAAGGACTTCGAATGGAGACTGACACGGGAACACATTATTTCTGCTCTCAGATCAGCTGGGACTCTTTTATCTGATGGACAATACACGCCACGCCGCCGGTCACGTGACCTGCAGCGGCAAATCAGAGCAAGAGGAGGAGGCCCGAGTCTGAACAGGTTTACTGGAGCAGAAGAAGAAGACCTGAGGGAGCGAGTGCGTGTTATCATCAAACTGACCAATCACAGCGAGAGCTGCTGCTGCTGTTGTCCGTCTGTGTTCAGGTTGTTTAAAGGAGCAGTTCACCCTCTGTGCTAATTAACTTAGCACAAGGACTGGAAGCAGGAGGTACTTTTTACTTTTCCATTTCATGGATTTTATGGATGGATTTGACTTAAAAATATGATTGTGGGTAAAAACAGGCAATAAGAAATAATAATGGAATAATATAATTCTATATCACAGACATAATAATGGCTTTTTATTGGTGACACCAACCTTCCTCCTGAGTCTTCCTCAGAGGAGCAGAAACTGGTCATCTCTAATTGGCTGCTCTGTTGGGTTGACGAGCTGTCGCCTCCACCTGCTGGCTCCGCCCCACTCTGCTCAGATGGTTGGTGGGCATGGCCATTGAGACAGCCACCTGCCAAAAATTCATTAACACACAAAGCAGGAAAACTGAACCCTGGAAGCAGTCTGACGCAGTCTGAAGCAGCCTTAAGCAGTCTGAAGCAGTCTGAAGCAGTCTGAAGCAGCCTGAAGCAGTCTGAAGCAGCCTGAAGCAGCCTGAAGCAGTCTGAAGCAGCCTGAAGCAGCCTGAAGCAGCCTGAAGCAGCCTGAAGCAGTCAGAAAACCTGTGAACATCACCTGTGATGATTATTCTTACCTGTGTCACTCCCTCCCTCTCTCTCTCTTCTCTGTGGGGGTAAAGCAGCAGGATTGACCTCTGACCCCTGCAGCTCATCCTGACCACTCACAGCAGCAGCACTGACAGACAGACAGGCAGTGAGACAGGAAACAGACAGACAGACAGTGTTCTGAGATCAGTGCTTTGACACCGTCAGTAAGAAAGGTGAGACAGGTACTCACTGGAAGGACGGAGGTCTCGAGTCCCCAATACCACCTGTCCTCTCTACGTGGGGCGGAGCCATGTCAGTGGGCGTGGCTACAATCTGAATATCTGAACCCCTGAACTCTGACTGACAGGTTTCTGAAGACACCAGCTGGAGAGAGACAAAACATCAAAAAACACACAAGTGTGTGTGTGTGTGTGTGTGTGTCTGTGTGTGTCTATCTGTCTGTGTGTGTGTGTGTGTATCTGTCTGTCTGTCTGTCTGTGTGTGTGTCTGTGTGTCTGTGTGTGTGTGTGTGTGTGTGTGTCTGTCTGTCTGTCTGTCTGTCTGTCTGTCTGTCTGTCTGTGTGTGTGTGTGTATCTGTCTGTCTGTCTGTCTGTGTGTGTGTGTGTCTGTGTGTCTGTCTGTGTGTGTGTGTGTCTGTGTGTGTGTGTGTGTGTGTGTCTGTCTGTGTGTGTGTCTGTCTATGTGTGTGTGTGTGTGTGTGTATGTGTGTGTGTGTATGTGTGTGTGTGTGTGTGTGTCTGTCTGTCTGTGTGTGTGTGTGTGTGTGTGTGAATGTGTGTGTGTGTGTGTGTGTGTGTGTGTGTGTTTCTGACCCAGCAAACGACTCGTCCGTTGACAAAGGGCAGCCTGGCATCATCATCGCTTATCTCCTCTTTGACGACCCTGTGAACACACATCATCATCATCATCATCATCACCATCGTCATCATCACACATACACACACACACACTCACAGACAGAAGTATTATTATTATATTATTATTATTGTTGTTGTTGTTATTGTTGTTATTTATTATTGTTATTGTTGTTGTTATTATTATCCGCCCTCTTAAAGGGACAGTCCGACACTGGACTGGAATCCTCTGGTTCTCTGTTTCAGGTGAGTTTCACTCATTTTTTTTCATTATGTGTTTGAAGTATTTATACACACAAATACACAGCAAACTGTTTGAAGTCCTGATGTCATCAGACCAGCTGATGAGAGTCAGCTGATTAAGGAGGTCACGGTGTTTCCATGACTACGCTGTCTGATTGTTGGATTAATTAAGAAGCGGGGGGGGCTTGATCAAAAGACGTCTGCTTTACAGGGACGTCAGTCTGCAGACTGAAACAAACCGCCTGCAGTTATTGTAAAGCACTGCATGTGAACCAGGACCAGGACCAGGATCTTACAGTCAGATTAGTGAGTTTGTCAGATCATCTGAGAGGTGATCCACTGTGTTTATAAATCTCTTCATGATCTGATCCCAGATTACACATCAGACATGTTTCAGTCCATCAACAGGACGCCATCATCAGGTCACATGACCACGGTCACGTGTCTGCTTCACCCCCACGGTTCAATCCTCTGAACAGCAAAGAGCAGCAGAGTCCATGAAGGAATTCATGAATACACACACACACACATCATCACCATCATCATCATCATCATCATCATCATCAGCATCATCATCAGCATCATCATCATCATCATCAGCATCATCATCAGCATCATCATCATCAGCAGCAGCATGACACCAGATTCTGGATGAATGAATTTAAATATTTCTTCTCATTTTGACTCAGAATGTTTTCATCAGACACACACACACTCACACACACACACACACACACACACACTCACACACACACACACTCACACACACACGAACCACTAAACCATTTTCTGACTTAATGCTGAAATAATAATCACTAATATTATTGATCATCTCCGCTTCCTGTGCTGTGAGAGGAACAATCATAATAATGGTGATGTAACGCTTCATCATCGTGCTGATCATCTTGTCAATACCATCGATCACGTGACTGACCCGAAGTCGTCGTCCACGGACTTGAAGAAAAATTTGACGTTCGGTTTGTTCACGACCTGTTTGAAGTCCGCCAGGGTGACGCGCTGCGCGGGCACGTTGATCCGGATCAGGTAGGGGGTCTCCTGGTCCTCCAGGTGGTAGATGACCCGGGTCTCCTCCGCCATGCTGTCCCCCATGGAGCGGCCCGGCACGGCCCGGGGTACCGCACCGGCCCGGAGGCGAAAGTGGGATGTTGATGCTGTCTGTCTGTCTGTCTGTCCACCTGTCTCTCCGCAGATCTCCGGTCTGTTCTGGTCCAGATGTGTCGGTCCAGCTGCTGCAGGTCTTTGATGCTCTCCTCCGGAAGCCGCGCCGCCGTCAAAAGACAAACAATGACATACACTATTTCCGCTTGGGCCCTTCAAAGTAAAAGCCGACAGGTTTCTTCAGAGCGTCAGTCTTGCAGCTAAAGGTCGTCCTGTGTTTGCTCCGTTTCATTTTGGTCCAGTTCGTCCTCTAGCTGATATTTGAAGATGCTGCTGTGTGGAGGACAGGCGTTATTATCTGTAACTGTGACCTTTAATAACGGTATGAATGATGTGTGGCTGAACGAACTCACGCTGGACAGGCATGTCACTCTGGACAAGTTTCACCTGCCGAGAGCGGACAGGTGAGTGACGGGGTGCAATTTGTGTAAAAACTGAAATTCTATAGATATTTTGGCAATATTTCTTTTTGTTCTTTGTGGCAATATGTATATTTTTTACATATTTTTTCTTATACATATAGTCCATCGTATAAAATGTACATATATATATAGTCATCTTATGTTAATGCTATTGCTGCTGCTGCTGTCTCCATAAGTCTCATCTTATATATGATAATAATCATGTTTCATTATAATCATCTTCCTCCTCTGAAGTCGTCTGCAGTGAACTCCCATCAAAGGTGGAATGGGACTGAATATATTTTATAGGTCCAGGTCTTCTTTGATGGTTTCCTGTAACATGTGGCTCTCTGTTGGAATGACTGTCTGCATGTGGGACTGCTGTGATCATTCCCCCGCTTTTATTTTGAAGGCACAGCCACAGCTCTTTGAGCAGGTTCGGAGACTCCACACAGAATCATTACACAGATTCCAACTGTTGTATTTCCGGTTTTTGCTGAAATCTTTTAAGAATAAAAGCAGAGAATTGATGCAAATTTGGTGTTTTTTAGATTTGAATTTGAACAGAAATCAAATGAAATATTTCTCATCAAGAATACAATCTGTCGTTTAAAGTGTTTATTTTTCATCAAACATTCATTACAAAGTTTCTGTGAGGAGGCGTTCAGTGACAGCTGGGAGAACAGATTAAACACAGATCAGAATACAGTGATCCAGTGCTGATCGGGATCAACTGATTTAAGTCAGTCAAACATTCTGGATCAGAGCAGGATTAACAAAGTAAAAACTGTATTTTTTTCAGTTTGAAGATAGGATCCGTCTCTTTCTGCCACTTCTCCTTTCTCTCAGTTGTTTTCAGAGTAAAAATCATCTGAATCAGTAAAATGCTGTTAAAAGTCTGGATCTTATTGCTGCTGATTGAAGATAAAAACAGTCAGAATCAACATTAAAGGGACAACGCAGGCGAGCCTAACTCTCAGTTCCCAGCTGCAGTGAACGCAGCAGTAAGGCCACTAAGGTGGGAGTCTGCTGGTGGACAGGTGTCATGACATTGAAAGTGTCCAGTTTCAGGGTGCCAGTATTGCCCCGAGTACTCGTCTGCAGGTTTGTTAGAATCAGGAGGTAGAGTTAAAGATGTTTCTTATTCATTTCAGCTACATGTTGTCAGTGATTAAAGCAGCACTTTGTTCAGTGAAGGACAGACACTTCCTCTAAAACAAGGCACACACCTGACCCACAGGTGTGTCACAGGCGTCAGAGGCTGCAGGGGGAATTAACGTGATCACAGTCATTATGTTGCAGATTATTCTGGCAGGAAGAGCTCACGACGACACATGAAAATAAAACTTATCTCACCAAAAGAACCTCTGTGAGGAAGTTCTAATTCAGATAAAAAGTTTAAAGTCACTGAATGACATCAGCATTTCCTGCAGCATCACCCCTCCACAATAAAACTCTGACCTTGAGAATAAAAGACCTTTACTTTGACAAGTGTTGTTGAGGCCGTCACTGAACTAACTGATCACAAACTGGAATTTGTTGATTAAAAAATGAATCTGCAAATTCTTTTGATGACAGTTCAAGTAATTTTCGAATCAAACTTCTGAACGACTCGGATCATTCTACTTCCTGTTTTTCTTCAGTTAACTTCTTTTCTGACGTTTCAAACCAAAGAGTGAAAACATCCAGATGAGTCACTTTAATCTCATAATTTTAGGTCCGATTCTTCAGACGGTTAAACTCGATTTACTCATTTCAGTTTTATGCTTCCTGACGTTTCCTCTGTGCGGCAGAAGAGGCATGCCGACGTCACCGCTGAGCAGACTCACCTGGGAAAACGAGCTATTTCAAGTGATCAGTTAAATTGCACTGAGGAATAAAAATCTTTACATCTTCAGCAGACCCTGGGACCACTGACGTCCAATCAGAGGAGCCGTCTCCGGCCGATTAAAGGTCCTGATGTCATAAGGATGTACTTGTCCTTACAAAGCACCCACGGTCACATGACTCGTCATGAAGCAGCAGCGCTGTGCCGCGACCTTTCACTCCCAACCCCCCCACCACCTCGACTTTACAAATCTCTGGAGTGAACTTCCTGTCGTACAGAGGCGGCGTTCGAACTTTCAGCTTTAGCCAGAGCTGTCGTCGTGGCAACAGCTCACATCGCGAGTCTGACAATGACATCATCCCGCCACCACGTTCCATCCTCTTTACCTGTAACGACCGACCAATCATAGCCACCGTCACGTGACGAGACAGGTGGACTTCACGCAGAGACGTTGACGTCCCGCAGAGCGATGGCGCCGGTCGTCCCGGCAGCAGTGGGGGCGGGCTGCGGCTGTGGGGAGGTGGAGGGGGGTACGATGGACAGAGCAGAGCCATTCTGATTGGTCGGGGGGGAGCTGGTCTGGAACAGGATCTGCTGTAGCGTCCGTCTGAGGTTTGGATGCAGGCGGCGCTGAGTCTGGTTGAAAATCTCCACGGCAAAGCACTTCATCACCCCGGCAACCAGGTCGTCGTACAGCGGCATTGTGTACATCCTGGACGTCTGTGAGGAGGAAAGACTGAATGTTAAACGTGGTTGACAGGTGTGACGACAGGTGTGACAACAGGTGTGACAACAGGTGTGACAACAGGTGTGATCTTCAGACAGACAAACCCAAAACTATTAGAATCGGACTGTTGAATACAAACAGATGCTCAGAAGACTGCACCGATCACACCAGTCACACTAGTAAGGCTGCACCGATCACACCAGTAACGCTGCACCGATCACACCAGTCACGCTGCACCGATCACACCTGTCACACCGCACCGATCACACCTGTCACACTGCACCGATCACACCGCACCGGTTACATCAGTCACCCTACAACAGTCCCCTCACACCTGTCACATTACACCTGTCACATTGTCTGATCACACAAGCTTTATTTTTGATGCTGTCTTCAGGGCTAACTCTGCTCCAGTGTCTCCTGTCTCTGCAGACAGTCTGGCTCCCCCTGCCTGAAGTTCAGCTGTTTTTTAATCATGACTGACGTGATCATAACAAATGTGTAAAAGAACTGAACAAGAGGACAAAGCAACACTTCACTGAAATGTTGCAGTAATATTACTTGAAATAATTGCTGCTGGATGTCAGTTAAGGATTGAGGAAGTTTTATTTTTGTTATGTCGAATATTCAACCAAAAACACACCACAGAGCTCCGTAATAGGAGAAACTGTGTAGTTGTTAATTCATGCTCCCATGACACGAAAACTAGATTTGTATCAAAGTAGAAAACAATGACGTGTGTAATTCATGGACTAGGTGGACAGATAATACTACAATAATACTAGGATAATACTGGCAGCGGTGTCGGCGGTGTACCGTTACTTACATGCTTGTGAAGGAAAGCTCGGACTCGTGGCAGTTCAGGGTAGAAGCTGTTCCTCACCACCATCTGCAGCCAGCGGATCTGAACCTCAGCATTCAGACCGTCGAACAGAGACGAGTAGCAGCCCGACAGACCCGCCATCACACCTGGGGAGGACAGGCAGATGACAGGTAAACCACAGGTAAACCACTACCAGCTGAATGTGCTCGGTGACACTGCCTCCACAACCCTGTGAGAGAACCAGGCTGTAAAGGCCAGAACCGACGTTCCTCAGAGAACCTGTCACATGGCCTGTTCTACTACCTGTTCGTCACACCTGTTAGTGGCTCACTCATTCATGATGTCACACTCTGATATCACTATTTCTGATTTGGTCATAACCACAGTTATTTTCAGACAGCCAGGAGCTGCAGCCACCTCCACCTCTTCCTCCACCTCTTCCTCCACCTCTTCCTCCACCACCAACTCCACCTCAATCTTCCCCTCTTCCATCTCCACCTCCTCCTCAAACTCCTCCTATCAGTGTCACTATGAATGTGAGTATCAATATCAGTATTAGTATCAGTCTTAGTATTGGTATCAGTATCAGTGTCAGTGTTAGTATTAGTATTAGTATTGGTATCAGTAACTGCATATTAGTATGAGTATCAGTCTTAGTATCAGTACCAGTATCAATATCAGTATCAGTATCAGTATCAGTATTAGTATCAGTATTGGTGTCAGTGTTAGTATTAGTATGAGTATCAGTATTAGAATCAGTATCAGTCTTAGTATCAGGATCAGTGTCAGTATTAGTATCAGTATTGGTGTCAGTATCAGTATGAGTATTAGTATCAGTATCAGTGTGACATCATACCGTGTGGCAGAGGAGAGAGGTCGAGCATGCGGTCCAGGAACAGGACGATCTGAAAGGTGCTCCAGGCTGAGAGGTCAAAGGTCGACACCGTCTGCAGGTCGGGGGCGTCGCCGCTCTTCCACAGGTCACACAGATCCTGAACGGGCTGAGTCAGAGCGCCCCCTGCTGACAGATCAGGCTCGTACAGAGGAGGTCCACACCCGCTCATCCAGCGCTCAAACTCCAGACCTGACACGCAAACAGGAAGTGATGTCACAGCCTCAGTCAGACATGGAACAAGAACTTAAGTACAAACTCAAGGTACTTGTACTTTCCATATAAAACGTGGATATGCTAATATGATGTGATGTAGTACTATGATCTACCCACTGGTATGTCAGAAAGTAAAACCTGCTCTCCGCTGGCAACAACATTAAAATGTTCTCACATGTACTGCATTTGTTTGTCATAAATACAGAATACGAGTACTTTTACTTTTGATACTTTGAGTACATTTTGCTGGTAATACTTCCATACTGAATGCAGGACTTTTTACCAGTAAGAGTATATTTAGACTACGGTATATCTACTTTTACTGAAGTAAATCATCTGAGTACTTCTTCATAAACAAATCAAATATTCCAGTAGTCTGAGATGTAAGTAATGGAGTATTTGGCTTGGGTATTACTGTGTGCAGAGTAGTCTCACCCTCTCTCTGGGCGACAGCAGCGTCCTTCAGCTCAGGGAAATAACCCAGGAAGTAGTCGATGAGGTCCTGAGCCACCACGCTCCGAAACTTAAACTGTGAGATGTAATCCTGAAGACACACACACGCACGCACACACGCACGCACGCACGCACACACAGACTGTGAGTGTGTGACTGAGAGTGTGTGTGTGACTGTGAGTGTGTGTGTGTGTGTGACTGTGTGTGTGTGTGTGAGTAACTGTGAGTGAGTGTGTGACTGTGAGTGAGTGTGTGACTGTGAGTGTGTGTGTGTGTGTGTGTGTGAGTGTGACTGTGAGTGTGTGTGTGTGTGTGTGTGTGTGTGTTTGAGTGTGTGTGAGTGTGACTGTGAGTGTGTGTGTACTGACCCTGAGGAAACAGTCGAAGCGTCTGATGTCTCCACACAGCTGCGACAGGTACGACACGAAACAGAAACCTTTCTCGTAGGTGAACAGATTCATCAGACAGCTGGGGTTCACACCTACAGACAAGAGGGGGGGGGGTCACAGTCATGTAAACTCACCTGTATGTGGCAATGACACCTGTGTGTGTGTGTGTGTGTGTGTGTGTGTGTGTGTGTGTGTGTGTGTTACCTGGCTCAAACTTGACCTGCAGTTTGCTCACAGGGTTGTTGTCTCCAAGGAGACGCAGCTGTCTGTGGAGTGCGTCCAATCGCACGGCAGTTTCCAGACAGGTGAATGCCTCACCTGAAGCAGGAAATCACTATGTTTCACTCTGTCGTGGTAATGACAATACAAACAGTATATGGCCAAAAGAATGTGGACACCCTTTGTGTATGTTATCATTGAAACCATCAAATGTCATCATTAACTACATCATCATCATTGCCATCATCATCATCGTCATCATCGTCGTATTTTTATGGAATGTTAATGAAATAATGAATTTATAAAGATTATAATAATTAATTATCTGCTTTGTTAAGACTTTATAAAAAGTACAAAACTAAACTTAACTTAAAATTAACCACCAGTCATAACATCACTGTCACTACTGCAACTATGACATATATAAACACCATGAAAGTAGTAGCAGTACTCAGCGTAGGCCTCAGTAGTAGTAGTAGTAGTAGTAGTAGCGGTAGTAGCAGTACTCTTACCATAGGCCTCAGTAGTAGTGGTAGTAGCAGTACTCTTACCGTAGACCTCAGTAGTAGTACTACTAGTAGTACTCTTAGCGCAGGCTCAGTAGTAGTAGTAGTAGTAGTAGTGGTAGTAGCAGTACTCTTACCGTAGGCCTCAGTAGTAGCAGTACTAGCAGTACTCTTACCGTAGGCTCAGTAGTAGTAGTAGTGGTAGTAGCAGTACTCTTACCGAAGGCCTCAGTAGTAGTAGTGGTAGGAGCAGTACTCTTACCGTAGGCCTCAGTAGTAGTAGTAGTAGTAGTATTAGTAGTAGTAGCAGTACTCTTACCGTAGGCCTCAGTAGTAGTGGTAGTAGCAGTACTCTTACCGTAGACCTCAGTAGTAGTAGTACTAGTAGTACTCTTAGCGTAGGCTCAGTAGTAGTAGTAGTAGTGGTAGTAGCAGTACTCTTACCGTAGGCCTCAGTAGTAGCAGTACTAGCAGTACTCTTACCGTAGGCTCAGTAGTAGTAGTAGTGGTAGTAGCAGTACTCTTACCGAAGGCCTCAGTAGTAGTAGTGGTAGGAGCAGTACTCTTACCGTAGGCCTCAGTAGTAGTAGTAGTAGTAGTAGTAGTAGTAGTAGTAGCAGTACTCTTACCGTAGGCCTCAGTAGTAGTAGTAGTAGTAGTACTGGCAGTACTCTTACCGTAGGCCTCAGTAGTATTAGTAGTAGCAGTACTCTTACTGTAGGCCTCAGTAGTAGCAGTAGTAGTAGCAGTAATCTTACCGTAGGCCTCAGTAGTAGTAGTAGTAGTAGCAGTAATCTTACCGTAGGCCTCAGTAGTAGTAGCGGTAGTAGCAGTACTCTTACCGTAGGCCTCAGTAGTAGTAGTGGTAGTAGCAGTACTCTTTCCGTAGGCCTCAGTAGTAGTAGTGGTAGTAGCAGTACTCTTACCGTAGGCCTCAGTAGTAGTAGTAGTAGTAGTAGTAGTAGTAGTAGTAGTAGTACTCTTACCGTAGGCTCAGTAGTAGTAGTGGTAGTAGCAGTACTCTTACCATAGGCCTCAGTAGTAGTAGTGGTAGTAGCAGTACTCTTACTGTAGGCCTCAGTAGTAGTAGTGGTAGTAGCAGTACTCTTACCGTAGGCTCAGTAGTAGTCGTGGTAGCAGCAGTACTCTTACCGTAGGCTCAGTAGTAGTAGTGGTAGTAGCAGTACTCTTACCGTAGGCTCAGTAGTAGTAGTGGTAGTAGCAGTACTCTTACCGTAGGCTCAGTAGTAGTAGTGGTAGCAGCAGTACTCTTACCGTAGGCCTCAGTAGTAGTAGTGGTAGTAGTAGTAGCAGTACTCTTACCGTAGGCCTCAGTAGTAGTAGTGGTAGCAGCAGTACTCTTACTGTAGGCCTCAGTAGTAGTAGTGGTAGTAGCAGTACTCTTACTGTAGGCCTCTGTAGTAGTAGTGGTAGTAGCAGTACTCTTACCGTAGGCTCAGTAGTAGTAGTGGTAGTGGTAGTAGCAGTACTCTTACCGTAGGCTCAGTAGTAGTAGTGGTAGTAGTAGTAGCAGTACTCTTACCGTAGGCCTCAGTAGTGATCCTGCGCTGGGCGTAGGTGGCCAGGCCTTCACTAAGCCACATCTCCTCCCATGTGGCGTTGGTGACGGCGTTGCCAAACCAGCCGTGGGCGATCTCATGGATGACATCGATCAGCAGGAACTCGCTGCTCTCCAGAATGGAGGCAATGATGAAGGTGAGGCAAGGATTCTCCATGGCGACGATGGGGAAGGATGGGGGGAGGAACACGATGTCACACCTGAGGGTCAGTCAGCGTTGTCACATTTAATGAACTGAGGTATTAATAATTATGCTGTTAAATCTACTGGGCTCACCTGCCCCACAGGTAAGGTCCAAACAGCTCCTCAGCTACTCCCAGCCAGCGCTCCACACTGCCCCCTAGTTTATTCACCGCGCAGGACAACAGACATGGCTCCGCCCACACACGACTCCTGGACAGCAGGGCTTTTTTTAAATCAACAAAAACTACGACAACAACAAAGAACACTCACTGACGACCGTCTCCATAGCAACGGGACAAGAACTATCACCTGAAGTTTTGGAATTAGATAAAGATTAAATGTTGGAAAAGACGAATGAACAGTTTCCTCCAGCAGCCAATCATATCTCTTCTTCACAAGTCGATTTATGTGTTTGACCTGTTGCACCAATTAGTTTGTATTTCAGTAACAAAACATCTAGTTTGACAGCTGTCACCAAATCCCATCGTACTGACACACGGTCACAGCCGTAAAACCTGTGTGTGCTCACTGAGGCCACAGCAGCTGTTAAACTGTGATTGTATCTTGTTTCTAAGCCACCTTTGTGTTGTTAAAGTAAAGGATGTGATTAAAAAGGATTTGCACAGTGATGATCAGCTTAAGTTTCGGGTCACAGATTTTGCTGCGACACCGATTCCTGACAGGACCGAAGAATCAGATTTCTGGAGAGACGGAGCAGGAACCAGAGACTGACCGTGGGCCGACGTCAACATGCTGCAGCTCTCCGGCCACTAACGCCACCAGGTAGGACGGGACAGGAAACTCCATGGAGAACTGAAAGATTCGGTCCGGTTTAGAGTATGAGCTCCGAGACGCACTCATCAGAACTGTCACTCCATCTGGAACCTGCAGAAGAAGATGGTGAAGAAGAGGAGGAAGAAGAGAAATGATGTTAGATGAGCTCGGGTCCACAGAAGACGGCAGAGTGTCGTGATGAAGTCTTCCTGAGTCCTTCATCCAATCACGTGCTGACAAAGTGTTGACCCTCTCTCCGTCCTCGCTGTGACCCACTGAGCCTTTCAGTCATGATACTACCACCTGTTACCAACCTCTGTGTACTAATACACATGTATCATCCAGCTGTCTTTATCCCTCTGTGTACTAATACATGTGTATCATCCAGTTGTCTCTATCCTTCTGTGTACTAATACACGTGTCATCCAGCTGTCTCTATCCCTCTGTGTACTAATACACATATATCATCCAGCTGTCTTTATCCCTCTGTGTACTAATACACATATATCATCCAGTTGTCTTTATCCCTCTGTGTACTAATACACATATATCATCCAGTTGTCTTTATCCCTCTGTGTACTAATACACATGTATCACCAGTTGTCTCTATCCCTCTGTGTACTAATACATGTGTATCATCCAGTTGTCTTTATCCCTCTGTGTACTAATACACGTGTCATCCAGTTGTCTTTATCCCTCTGTGTACTAATACATGTGTATCATCCAGTTGTCTCTATCCCTCTGTGTACTAATACACGTGTATCATCCAGTTGTCTCTATCCCTCTGTGTACTAATACACGTGTATCATCCAGTTGTCTCTATCCCTCTGTGTACTAATACATGTGTATCATCAGTTGTCTTTATCCCTCTGTGTACTAATACACGTGTATCACCAGTTGTCTCTATCCCTCTGTGTACTAATACACGTGTATCATCCAGTTGTCTTTATCCCTCTGTGTACTAATACACGTGTCATCCAGTTGTCTTTATCCCTCTGTGTACTAATACACGTGTATCATCCAGTTGTCTCTATCCCTCTGTGTACTAATACACGTGTATCATCCAGTTGTCTCTATCCCTCTGTGTACTAATACATGTGTATCATCCAGTTGTCTCTATCCCTCTGTGTACTAATACACGTGTATCATCCAGTTGTCTCTATCCCTCTGTGTACTAATACATGTGTATCATCAGTTGTCTCTATCCCTCTGTGTACTAATACACATGTATCATCCAGTTGTCTTTATCCCTCTGTGTACTAATACACATGTATCACCAGTTGTCTCTATCCCTCTGTGTACTAATACACGTGTATCATCCAGTTGTCTTTATCCCTCTGTGTACTAATACACATATATCATCCAGCTGTCTCTATCCCTCTGTGTACTAATACACGTGTATCATCCAGTTGTCTTTATCCCTCTGTGTACTAATACACATATATCATCCAGTTGTCTCTATCCCTCTGTGTACTAATACACGTGTATCACCAGTTGTCTCTATCCCTCTGTGTACTAATACACGTGTATCATCCAGTTGTCTTTATCCCTCTGTGTACTAATACACGTGTCATCCAGTTGTCTCTATCCCTCTGTGTACTAATACATGTGTATCATCCAGTTGTCTCTATCCCTCTGTGTACTAATACACGTGTATCATCCAGTTGTCTCTATCCCTCTGTGTACTAATACATGTGTATCATCCAGTTGTCTCTATCCCTCTGTGTACTAATACACGTGTATCATCCAGTTGTCTCTATCCCTCTGTGTACTAATACACGTGTATCATCCAGTTGTCTTTATCCCTCTGTGTACTAATACACGTGTATCATCCAGTTGTCTCTATCCCTCTGTGTACTAATACACGTGTATCATCCAGTTGTCTTTATCCCTCTGTGTACTAATACATGTGTCATCCAGTTGTCTTTATCCCTCTGTGTACTAATACACATGTATCATCCAGTTGTCTTTATCCCTCTGTGTACTAATACACATGTATCATCCAGTTGTCTTTATCCCTCTGTGTACTAATACACATGTTCTTGAGTTTTTAGGAGACTCTTTTTGCTTCTCGTCTCTTCTGTTTACTTTAAACTCATATTTATATGCAGCTTTATGTCGGTAAACTTGTGTTTGTACACACAGTGTGTACTTGAGTGTGTGTACATCGATTCTTTGATAATCATAATTTCAATGTGAAAACAAACATCAAAGGGAAGTCTGAGGTGAGGGTGTGGGGGGGTCAGGGGTCATGACTCACCCTCACAGTGGCAGTGTATGTGCTCTTGACAGCAGGCGTGTCGAAGCAGGGGAAGAAGGAGCGATTGCACACCGAGTGACCCTGAGTGAAGACCAGAGGACGGGACTGACCACAGGTCAGCTCGGAGTCCAACCACCAGATCTACATAAACAGACAAACATGACTTTAGAATTTCAAACCCTCCTCCGTACCTGAGCAGCCCTGAAAGGTCAGGCAGCATCCTGTCTTAAAGAGCTCTAAGTACTCTACGACCCCACTAGAACACTGTGTGCCTGGAAGTCAGGCTAACCTAAGGTTCCTGAAAGCTCCTGTGGAACCGTCTCCAGTCACTGTCCATGACACCCTGTCTACATTTAAACTGAGTCTGGCTCAGGCTTACAAGCCTCTAGTTTTGCTGCTATAGGCTGTGACTGCTGGGAGACTTCCCATGATGCACTGAGCTCCTCTCTTGTCCTCTCCCCCTTCATCTGTACACATTCATGTCCCATTAATGCATGTTACCAACTCATGCATGTTGTCTTCTCTCTCCCATACAACTCTCTCCTCCTGTAGTGTTCTGCCTCCAGAGCTGCAGAGTCTGGATCTGTGATCACCTACTGCCCACCTGTTCCTGCTCAACACCCGCTGCTACCATCGACATTGTTTTTATTATTATTATTATTATTGTTATTATTATTGTTGTTGTTATTGTTATTATTGTTGTTATTGTTGTTGTTGTTGTTGTTGTTGTACTGTACGTTCTCTCTCTCACTCACCCAGGACCTGGTTCTGCTTAAGGTTTCTGCCAAATTGAACTCATCACCTATCACGTCCTATTGTACTGGTCTCCTTACCGCTGGTCCATCTGTGGTTGTGTAGCGGACTGTAATCTGGATCAGTCGGCCCGGTTTCACTGTTGATGTCGGCAGGCTGATGTTCAGTGAGGAGCCGTAGTCTGTGAACGGGTCGACTCGGTATGTGAGGGAGAGGGGATCCTCCTGTCCGGCACCGGGGACCTTACAGTCGATGGAGTGGATGAGGAGGGAGGGATGGGAGTCCAGAACCAGGGTATGGATCCCTGGCTGGACCGGGATGAGGTCAAGAACCAACCAGCCACTCATCTCCTTCACAGCAAAGTTTAGCCGCAAGTCCAGGTGGAAATGTTGCAGCTGGAAGCAGCGAAAGTTAGACGCCGAGGCCACGTCTACCAGGGGGCATCGTGGGGATCCAGGACCCGGACTTGCTGAGGGCCTGCTGGAGTCCCCGACACACCGGGCCCCAGAGACCGGCAGGGATTTACGGCAACAGCACAGCGAAGTGGGAGTCTGGTGGAGCTCTGCCATCATGAGCTAAACCTGGGACTAAACCCCAACTAGACCTGGACTAACTGCATCAAAGACCAACGAAAATCACAGACTTCAGAATCAACGCCAACTGTCTTCACAAGGACAGGAAAGACCAGGACTGACCACATTCAAACCAATTTTAAACCAGAGACTGACTAAAGTCAACCATCTATGTAAGCCAGGCCAGACTACAATCAAAAACCCACTAAACCAAAGTCTAAGAAAACCTTTATTTGAACCAGAAATAAACAATATGGACCACTTAAATCAACAAATGAGCTCAAACCAGCTCCCACTTAAAATGTGAGATACTACATTTATATAACCCAGTTTACGGGACTAGTTCAACAGTGCAGTTTTAGAAGAGGACTTAATTTAAACCAGTTTTAAACCGAGACAGGCCGAAGTCTCTCTGTGAGCCTGGTCAAACTACATTCAAAGACCCATCAAACAAAATCTAGACCAGCTAGAAACACCAATAAGGACACTTAAATCAAGAACTGGATTTAACCCAGTACTACCTGCTTCTAGACTCCCTGTACACACATTTACAGCTCAGTTTAACACAGGACTAATTCACTACAATGGACTTAGACCAGGGCTTAATTTAAATTCTATTTAACCAAACTCAATCTACGTTTAAAGCCGGTCAAAAACCAAACCAGACCTAAATTTAACACAAGTAAGGGCACTTATGATTTAGAACTGAGCTTTAACTCAGGACTACCTGCCTCTAGACCCGAGTAAACCCGGTACACAACACATGTATGACCCAGTTCAGCACAGGACCTGATTATACTGGTCAGCCCAGATGTAACCAAACTTAGTCTACATTTAGACTCAGTTGAATTCAATCCCCTTTAGAAACCAGGCCAAACTAAGTTACATGAAGAAACTTACTCAACCAAGTCAAACTGGACTCAGAACCTGAACTCAGAACATGGTCTAAACAAGGAAAACCTGAATTAAGAACAAGTTCAGCTCTGTGAAGTCAAGACTTAAGGCCCGGTTTAGCTCATCTTAAATTCAATTTACCAACTCAAACTACGTTTCAACCCGGTTTTAGCCGAGGCTAGCTAATCTGTGAATTAGCGCCTTTAGCTTGAAGCTTTAAAAAACAGGCACTTTAACAGGCGAAGAGGTCAAACAGCGAGCAGCGGTCCCTCATTTCTCTAACCGGGCTAGCACAGCAGGCTAATTAGCACAGAGTCTAATTAGCATTAGCACCAGAGAGCGCATTGTCTGTGGTTTTAGAGGACAAACAGTCTATGTAAAATCCATCAGGACCCGGAGCAGAAGAACCAGACAAACACCGGCTGCTCATGTGAACTCACCACGGCTCCCTGCTCCGTGTCCCGACACTGAATCCAGGTCCTCCCGCTGGGGTTCAACGCTAGCTGCTGCTAATGTGTCTGTCCGGATGATGGAGGAGAGACAAGGAGATGAGACAGGAGAGTTTTATCCAACAAAGAGACACAAGACAACAGAGAAGGACTGGGAGGACACAGGAGGCTCTGCTCCGGACAAAACAGGAAGTAACAACAGCAGGAAAAAGTTTCTGCAGGCCGGAGGGGGCGCTGTGGAGCCAATTACAGCAACAGCAGGTCAAAGGTCATCATTCATTCATCCCATCCAATTCACCAACACAGAAAAAACAAGGAGCACATAACAGGAAATGTGATCGTATAATAAGAAAACAAGTGTGTTTATTTATACAGCACAAGAAATTACAACGAAATCATTCAGATGAACAGAAAAGGAGAAATGACTGACAGATGGAGTCAGTAATCATTAGAGAGGCGTTCAAGAGCACTTCTTTTAAAAAGGAAAAATAACAGGAACTAATTATCCATAACAATGGTCCCATGAATTAGAGCCAGAAGGTCCAGATTATTTTTGAAATAAATCTATGTAACTATGTACAAGTCAAAACTGTTTCTGCTGTGGAAGAACAAAAACTACGAGGATCCATTTCAAACTGAAGTTTCTGATGTAAAAGCTGATCAATACAAACATGTTTCCTGATTATCTTCCCCCAGCAGGTCTGAGGTCAGCACTATGCTGCTTTATGTTCTCATTCATTCATACATTTGCTGTAATTCAGTGATGTAAAATACAAACAAACAATTATTTACAGATCAAAAGATCGAAAGAGGGAATTTAAGACATAAAACAGACAAAAAGAAAGAGATCAGGAGCTGTTTCTGAACAAGATTCGAGCTTTGTGAAGTCAGCTTATTTAAGATGAGCTTTTTAAATCTTGTGTTTGACTGACTTCAGATCAGACTAAAGTCATGAAGTGTGAACCAGAGCTAAAGTTCACTTAAAGCCATCTTTGTCTTGGAAAATCTTCATCAGGAAGAACACGTTTCATCTTAAAATAACTGTGTCAGTGGTTCAGAACACCTGCTCCTGTTATGACGTCACGCTAAAGGCTGCTGGAAAAATACAGCAGACACACACAGACGTTTTCTACAAGGCTGCTTGTTAATTCAGCTGTGATACTAAATGATGCAGTCATGTGACTAATCACATGACTAAACCTTTCACTTCCTCTATGTGCTGAGCCTCATACAGTTTTTAAAGAACTCTGTTCCAGCGAAGATAACACGTTCCTCTGAGGACAAACTCACCTCAACACAGAAGATCAGAAGATTTTTTACAGTGTGACGGCAGCAGCGACACGAACGAAACAAAAATCAGTAAAAACAACAGCCGTTAACAGACCGCTGGGACAACACCATCACATTTTAAAAAGACAAGAAGAAGACAGATTTACGCACCTGCAGGACACACCTGAGGCTCCTTTAGAAAAAGGACTGAATAGAAGTTTAGAGGTGATTATCTTCAGTGAGTTCACATCAACATTAAAGGAAAACAAACCTTTTTATTGCTTCTGTTTTATTTACATCCTTTTTTTTTAATTTACAGACTCATATCTGTTTCTGTGGCTTCACTGAATCTGCCCGTGTTTTTGTTGTAACTCCAGTCCAGGAAGAAGCTGAAAAAGTCAGCGCAGGTGTCCTGGTGGTCTGGTGGTCTGGTGGTCTAAGAATCCAAACCTTTGTTCCATATTCAACCTGCCTGCCTCTCAGCTCTGCACTTATGAAACAAAACAGAATGAGCAAATGTAAAAATCAAAGAAGAAGAAGGCGGCGTGCTTCAGGTGAATCATAGAAACATTTTCTTCTTCTGCTTCACTGTCCTGCTTTCACTTCCTGACCTGCTGCCAACATCCAATCACATGGCGCCAGGTCATCAGTCAGGTGGTCATGATCAAACATCAGGTTTCAAAAACAGATTAAAACATTGTTGAGCACAAAAAGTCTTAATGTTGCAACAAAGCAACAGCAAGTCACTGCGATGATGATGATGATGACGATGATGAGACATCAAAGACAGGACAGAAGTCATAGCAGACTCTGTTTGAGTGCTGAATGTCTTCATTTGTCTTAGATTTGTTTGTATCAGCCCAGCAGGGCTGCTCTCAGCGTTATTATCTATCACACAGGAAACAGCACAGGAACAGTCACATCTGTTTTCACCGTCCCCTTAAACAAACATTTACAGGAACCCAGTCTGACCTTTATCCTCCTCTTCATCCGCGGACAGAGATCTTGTTTTCCACAGCGGCTAGCATGGAGCGCAGCCGAGAGTTCTCATTGGCCAGCAGCTTGGACGGCTCATCGAACTCTGCCACCTGAACCAATCAGATCAAAGGAAGCTTCATGTACAGTCACATTTCTCCGTGCGTTCGAATAACATTTAAATTAAATGGGAACAAAATTAACATGTAACTAATGATACAAGAGTTAGATCATACAGGGATTTATTTTTTCACTTTCTGATAAATTATGTCACATCCAGGATTCAGATTTTGATGCTACCATCCCAGGGTATCGCCCGAACGTATCCTCCGGGTCGGTTTGTGTTTGTACCTGTGCTCGGTCATCATGTGACCGTGTCACATGGGTGGTGAAGTGGCCCCCGCCCTGTCTGAGACTGAGAGCGTGGCCAGAATCCACTCCTGTTCTGTTCCTCTACTCCAGGTGCAGAGCACAGAGGACCATCACTCCAGTGTGACAGATACATCACACACATTTTGGTTCACACTGGTACGTTATGGGTCGGGTATCGTTTTTATTCTTCGCTGTTCGGCAAAGACATTAAGCCTGAAGTTAAAGCTGCGATTCTCAGCTGTTCAGAATCTACGTTGCATTTACCCACAGCCAAACATCCGCCTTCGATCACAGAAAGAGACTCACACCGACGGAATAAACACAAAGAAAAACTGATGGCGACCACAAACAATTCCCTGAAAAACACCTGGGACCCCCGGCTGGAACCGACTGACTGAAGCTCTGGGGTCAGTGTTGTTGGTCTGTTCCTGTTGTGTATGATGGAATCTGCTTTGCTGTGATGTGTTGATGTTTGTTAGTTCAACAATTCTCAACACAAAGCATTAAAAACAGAATAAACAGTCATGTATCTGAATCTTTTAGTATTAGAAATATGACACGTGTCCTTTTTTCTCGATCAGTATTGGACGTTAAAGGTATGAAACTGGTGATAAAATAAAACACAAACTACATAAAATACCTCAGAAACTGACTAAAATGTGAGTACAGCTAAGAAAAGATCAAATCAAATCCCCTCTGCTTTACAGTCAGAAGCATTAAACTCCTCATCTTCCAACCTGAGTATCTAACCACTCCTGACTCAGATCTAGGTGACCCCTGCTGAATCCCTAGTGGCGAGTGCCGAACAGTACCTGTCCCTGGTTGAGCACCATGATGCGGTCTGAGGCGAGGACGGTGTGGAGCCGGTGAGCGATGGTCAAGGTGGTGCAGTCCTGAAACGAACTCCTGATGGTCTCCTGGATCAGAGCGTCCGTCTCCGCATCCATAGCTGCCGTCGCCTCGTCAAGAATCAGGACCTGAGAGACCAGAACTGAGCGATCAGAAAACAGCGCCCGGGGGGAGGAAGAGAATGAGTGTCTGTCTCTCAGACCTGTCTGTCTGTCTCTCACCTTGCACCGTCTCAGCAGAGCTCTGGCCACACACAGCAGCTGTCTCTCTCCCACTGAGAAGTTTTCTCCTTTCTCCACCACCTCCGACTCCAACTTCAGCGGCAGCTGGGACACCTGCCGGACGGACAAGAAGTCAGTCAGCAGGTGGACAGGTGTGTGTCTGTTGAGCTGAATGACTCCAGTTTATTGTGTATTCCTGCTCCCCGTTGTGGTTCTGGGGAAAACCACCATCCTTTGTTGCAGTGTTTCCAATACATTTACCAAATATACACTAAAATCTGCTCCACCAGGAAAGGTGAGCCATGACTTTTGGTAGTGTTTCATCACACTTGTGTTTTTCATAATGAGAAGAATTATCAGAGGAACATGTAGCTAAGTGCTTCTCTAAGCCACTACTCTTGGAAGATGTACGACATCACCCACACGCATCATTAGAACTTTCAATGAGAGCATTTACACCAGCAAAGGTCAAGTTTTCATCCCTCATTTAAAGGCTGAAGACACCTGTAGGTGACAAAACTGAGACGTTGTATAGTACGTAGACTGTTTGTACTCACACACTCCTTCATGTGACTTCTCTCCAAAGCATCCCAGATCTGCTCTTCACTGTACTGGTTAAAGGGGTCCAGATTGGACCTGGAAACATGCACATCTGATCTGAACTAATGTCCCGTTACATCAAAGTCATGTATGTGCTGTGACAAAAACTTTTTCTCATAATTTCCAGTTTATCAGATTTCTGAGGGACAGATTTCCTCAAGTGTTCCTACCTGACTGACCCACTGAACAGCACTGGGTCCTGGGGGATGATTGACAGCTTGCTGCGGAGGTCAGCCAATCCAATGTCACTGATGTCGATGCCATCGATCAGGATGGAGCCTCCGCAGTGCTCCACCAGCCTGAACAAAACCACACCCAGAGACGACTTCCCTGCACACATGCAGACAGACAGGCAGACAGGGTGACCCCAGGTCTCAGAGTCTTCATCAGTAAACCCCATGACCTGTCGAGAACCAGAACCTGTCCTACCTGATCCAGTCCTGCCTACAATGCCGACCTTCTCTTTGGGTTGGATAGTGCAAGAGATCCTGTTGAGAACCAGAGGGAGGTTCTCCTGGTACCTCATGTCCACCTCCTTAAGCACCAGCTCCCCCTGCTGGGGCCAGTCGGCCAGAGGGGTGCGACCTTTGAGCCGGGCTGGGGCCTCCTGGGACAGGGACTGAGACATAAACAACATCGTGATTATTCCAGGCTAGAAAAGAGACGATACGCATGCGGAGGCTGAAACACGCGGATGTGTGCTGCCCTTAAGACAACAAGCAGGTGTACCTTTACTGGTCTTTGGTTCCTCCTTACCTGATAAATCCTCACTCAGATATCTGGGAGGCTCTCCCTCTTGACCATCATCTGAAGTGTTGATAAACTGAGGCCCACAGAGGATCAAGCTGAGACAGAGATAATTATTCATGCTTTTATTTTATCTAGACTACTGTAATTCTCCTTCCCTGGATCACTTTAGAGTGGTCCAGAATAGACCAGGGCCTTTAAATGGTCTTAGTGTGGATCTGGATCTGGTCTGGATTTCTCTGTGCAGGGTCAGACACCTCCCTATATTAATGGTCTACTGCAGCTCTGCATCTGCAGCAGGTCCATGAGGATTGAACAGGTCAGGGCTCATTGGTTGAACTCCCAGTACCTGGATGTAGTGATGGATTCTCTCCACAGAGGTGAAGCGAGCTTCAGTCTCAGAGGCCAAACGCACTGTGAACTGGAACAACCCTGTTAACTGAAAGAGGGACAGACAGTTTCCCGTCACAATGTTGAGGCATTTGGGTGTAAAGCTCACCCCTGTCAACGCCCACAGGAAGATGCCTTTAGGTTACCTGGACAGCGTAGGAGATGGCAAGGCCAGCGTAAGCAGGAGGGATCTGCCCGTGCATCAGGACCATCATCAGGGCAGTGATGCTGATCAGAGCCACACTGATGATGTCCAGACGCACCGCCAGCCAGCGCATTGCACAGCTGAACAGGTAGAACGGAGCCTGGTTCTGGTCCAGCAGAACCTGGTACCTGAAAACGATCACACATTCAAACTCTGTATGGGGCACAGGTCCTGGATCATATCCTCTTAGGGTATTCTAAGATATTTCTGTGTAGTTTCCCACTTTCACTGGTTCCCACACTAACCTGTTTAGAAAGTCAGGGCCCCTGTCGTAGGCCTGCAGCGTGGTCAGGCCTTGGATACTGGAAGTGATGTGGGACATGAAAGGTGACATTGTCACATTGTCGAGGCGCTTCAGCTCCCTGATGAAGACCCTGGAGACGCTGTGGAGTGCAGCAAACAGCAGCACCAGGGGACCCACGGCCACCAGGAACCATGGGAAAACACAGCTGATGACACCCAGGCAGAAGAAGACCAGGATCACATTCTGGATGAACATCTCAGCCTGGAAGGGCAGACGAGTGTCGACTGTAAGGAAAAATGTAAAAAGTTATCACCGAAGTTTCCAAAAGGCTCTACGACTCGGTCAGGGACCAACCAGCATCTCAAAGGCTGAGGTGCAGTCCTGTCCTTTACCTTCGTCCATGTCCTTGGAGAAGCGGTTGAGGATTCGCGAGGTGGGTGTTGTATCAAAGAACTTCATGGGGCAGCGGAGGATCTTGTGGAACAGCAGGTCATGCAGCTTAGAAGAGGCACGCAGAGTTCCCTGCAGGACACAGATAGGCCAAGATTCAACACCATCCACCACTGATGGCCTGCAGCCACTGAGATACACCAGATGCTGATGATGTGCTGGGTGCACATTGGACCAATCTTTAAACCCTATATGAGGGGCCACCCCCGCACATTAACTGGTTGTCTCCATCCAATGGGGTGAACCTTTGAGCACTGATAGATCAGGATACATCACTGTCCTATTTCAATACCAGCTTCAACTCAGCTCTCCAGAAGATCTGCAACATGGACACACCCAGACTGCTGTGTGCTGATCTGTCTGGTGGGTCACTAAAGATGAAGAGCTGCATATACGGTGACTGTGGGATACACGAAAAGGAAGGATTTTGGTTTTTATGATACTTTTCATGGAGGTGTGAGTGACCTTGACGAAGGCGATGCCTCTGATGAGTTTGAAGAGCAGCATGACTCCCATGGACGAGGCGTAGACAGTGACGTAGTATTGCATCATGGGATTGTCCTTTATGCTGGCGCTCACAGTTGAGCTGTTGTCCTGGGTTACTGTGGTGTTCTGGAAAAACAGGAACAGGAGAGACAGGAGAGGAGTCAGGAGGAGAAAACCAGTTACTAGAGGAGGAGGTAAACGGACAGGAGAAGAAACATTATGACGAGGAGATGATGAGGAGGAAGGGATGAGTAGGTGATGATGAGGTGGAGATGAGGAGGTGATGAGGAGGAGGCGATGAGGAGGAGGCGATGAGGATATGATGAGGTTTGGAGTAGGAGGAAGTGATAAGGAGGAGGAGGTGACGATGAGGAGGTGATGAGGAGGAGATGATGAGAAGGATGTAATCAGGAGGTGATATACAGAGATGATGATCAGGAGGAGGTGATGATGAGGTGGAGATGAGGAGGCGATGAGGAGGAGGCGATGAGGATATGATGAGGTTTGGAGTAGGAGGAAGTGATAAGGAGGAGGAGGTGATGATTAGGAGGAGATGAGGAGGTGATGAGGAGGAGATGATGAGAAGGATGTAATCAGGAGGTGATATACAGAGATGATGATCAGGTGGAGGTGATGATGAGAAGGATGTAATCAGGAGGTGATATACAGAGATGATGATGAGGAGGAGGTGATGATGAGGTGGAGATGAGGAGGTGATGAGGAGGAGACGATGAGGATATGATGAGGTTTGGAGTAGGAGGAAGTGATAAGGAGGAGGAGGTGATGATGAGAAGGAGATGATGAGAAGGACGTAATCAGGAGGTGATGAGGAGGAGGTGATGATGAGGAGGTGACAAGGACGTGAGGAGGAGGTGTCTGACCCCGCTGCCCTGGTTGATCCAGTAGCTGAGCCACCACTGGCAGAAGGTGGAGCTTCCCACATTGAGGACGAACACAGCCAAAATCAGCAGGCAGGAGGTGGAGCCACCACACGCCCCCATGTAGAGGCGGAACACGGGCCAGGCCACGCCCCCAGATGGCTGCTCCTCCCCTTTTATGTCACACGACCAAGTACAGTGACACACAGCAGAAAATGATAAAAAAACATATTTCCATTAAAATAATGGATTTTTTTCAACATGAACAAAAACACTGTATCTTTAAATGTGAATATGTGAATTAATTACTGAATAATTTAATTAAGAAATTAAAACCCCTTATCTTTATTACAAATGGTACTTTTTGTAATAAAGATAAGGGGTTTTAAACTATTCAAACAATTCAAAACGTATAAGAAGGCTGTTAAAATGCCTGACTCGCACTTTTTTCTTTTATTGTTAAACTTGTTTCTATAAATAAAGTGAGAGAACAAAAGAAAGTTACCGTTCTCCTTGACGACAGGAGCGTTCTTCTTCACTGATCCTGGTTTAATATCTGCTGGTTTCCTCTGAGAACTGCCCGTCTTCCTGCTGGGAGCCTGAAACAGACAGATGGACAGACAGTCAGACAGATGGACAGACAGTCAGACAGACAGACAGTCAGACAGACAGACAGACGGAAGGACAGACAGACAGACAGACAGATGGACAGACAGGCAGACAGACAGTCAGACAGACAGACAGATGGACAGACAGGCAGACAGACAGTCAGACAGACAGGCAGGCAAACAGACAGACAGACAGACAGTCAGATGGACAGACAGGCAGACAGACAGTCAGACAGACAGGCAGGCAAACAGACAGACAGTCAGATGGACAGACAGGCAGACAGACAGTCAGACAGACAGACAGACAGATGGACAGACAGGCAGACAGACAGTTACTGTAGACAGACAGACGGACAGAAAGACAGATTGTCAGACAGATAGACAGACAGACAGACAGGCAGGCAGACAGACAGACAGACAGATGGACAGGCAGACAGACAGACAGTTACTGTAGACAGATGGACAGACAGACAGGTACCTCTATGTAAGGAGTGTCTCCCAGCTGGAAGCGGTTGAACATGGCAGCATAGTCTCTATTCAGTTTCATCAGGTCGTCATGGTTACCCTGCTCCACTATACTCCCCTCCCTCATCAGGATGACATCATCACAATCCACCAGGTACTGCACACACAAACACACACAGCTTATCTTCACGGCCGCCGTTCCACTTCAGCCGACGAAGTGTTCCTGCTCCCTTCAGGACGAGGTTTACCTGCAGCTGGTGGGTGACGAAGATGACGGTCTTGTGGCGAAGTTGCTTTCTGATGGCACTGCGGAAGATGTGGTTGGCCACGTGGGCGTCGAGGGCACTGAGCGGGTCATCCAGGATGTAAACGTCGCGGTTGCTGTAGAGGGCGCGTGCCAAGCTGATTCGCTGGCGCTGCCCACCGCTCAGGTTGGCGCCACGCTCACCGATCTGAAATATGTCAGAAACATGAACGTCTTCAGAAAGCTGTCATTTTTCATGTCAAAAGATAATTATGTCAAAATAAGATTTGGAAGCGTAACCACTGCTGAAAAGCTAACACGCTAACGTCTGAGGTAGTCTAACATAAGCAGGAAAAATATTTTTAAGGCCCAAACTCGTGGAAAGTGGGTTCAGGTCTTCATGTCTTTATCAGTAGATTTAACAATCCACCAGAGAGTCCTGCTGCCCAAACCTCGTAAAGTGCCACCAACCTGATACTCTTCACAGAGGTCTAAATAAACCATGAGTCCCTCTACACTGCAGGAACTCATCAAAACATGATGCAACATGTTTTCATTGCTTCTGGTTCCACATTTGTTTTGGGGAAGAGTCTCTGAAGCTGAGGAAGTGATACGAAATCCAAGTTCAGCTACTCTCAGGGCCTGGTGGCAGCGTTGGTTGAGCAGATGCGATGCCACCACTTTACTGCTGTATCTGCGAGGAGCAGGGCAACCGATGGTTGGACAGCCTGTCTAGCCTTGATTAGTGTTTGTTGCCAGGAGGATGCTCAGAGGGGTCAGCTGTTAGAAACTGAAAGGTAGACCAAAAGATTTTTCAATGATTTCCACTGCCTATCTGAGACTGGGTTGTAATTGAAGCAGAATGAGTAAGGTAGCCCAGTTGTACACCCCTCTAGCCACATCTTCTAGGTCACCCCGGAGGAAATCAGGGTGTTTGAGACTGGACGGGATATATAATCCCTCCAGTGTATTCTGGGTCTGCATTTTGGTCTTGTCCTAGTTGGAGTCAAGCAGCATCTGATCTGCATGAACACATAAACAGAAGCCTTTAAATGCAGAGGAGATGTGGTTCTCCTCCAAGGGCAAGCCCATACACCCCTTACAGTTGCTACGCAATGCATATGACCACAGGGAAAAGTTGTAGTACATCCACCAATACACTGAGAGCTTCAGGTTCAGCTCTCTCATCACCACGGCAGTCTGGTTCAGCATCTGCATTAATGCTGATTCCATACTTATCCACCTCTCACACTCCGTCTTGCCCTCACTTCTCAACAAGACCCAAGACACTTGAACAACTCCACTTTGGGTAGTGACCCACTCCAAACGTAGCAATCCACTGTCCTCCAGAAGAGCACCACAGAGGTGCACGCCACTTCAAACCTGGCCACCATACTAGACACTCCACACTCAACTGCACCTTCAGATTCTGTCCATGAAAATCATAAACAGAATCAATGACAAGGGACAACCCTGGCCCAGCCCAAGATCTGAGACACTCCTGCAGAACCCCCTACAGATACCCAGGACTGTCATAAGCCTTCCCCAAGTCCAGGCAAAGCAAATAGAGACTGGATGGGCAAACCCCAATGACTCCCCCATGACTGTTGCTTCGACTGTATCTGAGGTTCACTAACTGGCCTCTTGAGCACCCTGGCATGAGCTTTCCCAGAGAAGGTGAATGGGGTCATACCCTAAAAGCTGGAGAACAACCTTTAGTCCCCATTTTTGAAACAAGTATCACCACCCAGTCCACAGGCAGTGTCTCCCACCTCCATAAAGTGACTGTACTGGTGTGTAGACCCATACCTTTACCTGTCCCTAAAAAGCAGTCTATACTGAAGTACAAACAAGAAGTAATGTCACCTCTGTGAGGTCAGCATTGGGCAACAGGGAGAGGTCTGGTCTGAGACAGCAGGCGCTCAGCACGGACTGATACCTGCAGAGACAGAAAGACAACCACAAGTCAGTCAGACTGTCCTTATGTCCCTAGACTAGGCCCATAGTTCCAGGATGTCCACACCTGTCCTTCAGCCATCTTCCTCTCACCTGTCCTCCTGATACTCCTGTCCAAACAAGATGTTGTCCCTCAGTGTTGCATTCAGGATCCAAGCCTGCTGAGCCACATATGCCAGCCTTCCTCTGACAGCCACGCTGCCCTCCAGTATCGTCATCTGTCAAAACACAAATAATAAAGGTCAACAGGATTCAATTCAGCAGCAGGAGGAGGAGGATGTTTAGCATCGATACTGGACGGAACGTCACCTGTCCCAAGATGGCAGAGATCAGAGAGGTTTTTCCACTGCCGACGCTTCCACAGACACCAACCAGCTTCCCCTGAACAGACAGTCAGAGAGTCCGTTATTCAGACAGACAGACAGACAGGCAGGCAGGCAGTTTTTGGACCCGGCTGAAGGACCGACCTGCTGGACACTCAGGTTGATGCAGTGCAGGGTTTTCTGAAGTCGTTGGGAGACAGGGACAACAGCCAGGAGTGGAGGACGGGCTTCCTCCTCTTGACATGAGGCTATATCTCCTCCTTCTCCCCTCAGCAGGGAGCCGGTCACCTCCTCCTCCTGCTCCTCCTGGAGACCCACACTGTGTCTGCACCTGGAAGTCACCGCAGGAAGTGATCTACTTCCTCTGAATCTTTCTGAATGATGACAGATGGCTGCAGCAGCAACGTGAACACGGCACACACACACTGATGGTCTGATGACATCACCTATTAATCACCTCAGCTGATAAAGAAAATCAATCATTGTTGTTGGTATGTGACAAAGAGTGACAAGGAAAGTGAAGCACAGACTGCACCAAGTTCAAGCTAATAATGTAAAAATAGCTTTAAAATGGCCTGTGAATTAATACTACATTGTTTCCTGGTGGCCTGTTACCTGCCCAGGTGTTAGGAACCACTGGCCCGGGGGCCCGGACATGTACCACATCGAACTGCAACGTCCCTGGCTCAAATCTGCAACTGTATTCTATCATTAAAAGCACAAATGTCCAAATAAATCAAAAACACCCGCAATGAGACAACAAAGGTTTCAATTTCTGATTGTAATCAGCTTCAGAAATGAGTTCTGAGGAAGGAAAAATTCATTTTCAAACATTTATCGGACCTTTATGTGTCTTGGTGGGAGACTCTAACTGTAAAATAATTGTAGTTCTTCAGGATTAGAAAGAAGCTAAAATCATTTCCAGAAATAGGTCTCCTGTTTTCCGGGTGTATTCATATCTGAAAGGTAAATTCATCACATGAAGCCCTCTGTTTGTTCAGGGATTGAATTCTTTGCTGTTTCAAGGGTACTTAGTGCGGTACAATTTGAACACTTTGACTTAACGAGTTAGCGAGAAGCACCTGAATGCATCATTTGGTCTAAACTGGGACTAAACTTACTTGTCCCTGCCGTGTCGGTGTCTGCCAGCACTTCGGACACAAGGGCTGGGCTGAGCGCTCTGTCCGCCCCCCTCCCACGCCAGACTGGCCCCACACATCTCCACGGTAACCTGAGGGTCATCGGGCAACGCACGGACGCCGTCAACCTCTGGTAACAGTAAGAGCGTCTGAGAGGAGAGACAGAGGACAGAGAGGTCAAACCAGATCCGACCAGAACCACCACATTTACTCCATCTATTCATTCTCCTGTTCATTCATCCATTAATTCATTCCTCCATCCAACCGCCAGGCGACAGCTGAGCCCATCAGGCCCTCAGCACCTCAGACTGGACCGAGGTGGAGGTATCTCATGTAAACATGTGGACAGTTGGGCAGGAATGTGGGCAGGTAGGGAGGTGGTTGATCATCAGACCTTAAATCTCTCCATGGCCACTGAAGCTTCAGACAGAGACTTGACCGAGAACGGAGTGACCTTCAGGGCAAAGGTCATCGCATTGAACACCGTCACCACAGTGAAGACCTACAGAGAAAGTAAAGGGTGAACTATGTCAACATACAGTTAGCTGTAGCTATATTGCTAACAGCTATGCAGAGAGACTGGTCGCTAGGTTAGCCACTTGCTATAGGGAGCTTTACGTGTGTTTTTCGTCTGGTACCTGGGCTGCTGTCAGGTCATATCCTAGCAAAATGTGGGTGGAGAATGTTGCCACACTGGCGATGACAACAACAATGGGAGCCACACCCACAGTGATGCTCTGGAAATATCCCGTCAACTCCAAGATCCTCCGCTCCTCTTCACGGATCCCTGAGAGAAGACATGAGTCAAAGACACTGACGGCACCGCTGCTTCCTTCTGTTACCATGGAGACGGGCCAGGCAGGTGAGTGTGCACAAGTGAGTACGTACTGTGGACGTCCTGGGCGAAGGCTTTAACCCAGGCGTACATCTTGATGAACTTGATGTAGCTGAGGATCTCGTTCATCTTCTGCACTCGCCTGTCGGTGACGGCCACGCCCTTCCTCCGGAAGTACGCCGTCAGTCTGGAACTGAACATCTGATCAGGAAATTATGATCAAAAGGTTTATTCTCAGTGGAGTTCTGACTCTGAGGAGAAGGACTACAGACAGTCAGTTACTGACCATGGTGGGGTAGAAGAGGATGAACACAGCTGATCCCAGCAGGGACGTCGGTCCCAGTATGAACAGGTTGTAGGCAACACCGAGCACGGCCACCAGGGGGCCCCCTGCTAACAGACTGCCCACGGCTGCTGCCTCAAACATCCTCTGACCGTCACTGGAGCACATGTTGACCAGCTGAGAGACAGGCAGGAAGACAGGACAGAGAGACAACAAGGAGAGAGACAGACAGGGAGAAAAGACAGAGAGACAGACAGGAAGAAAAGACAGAGTGACAACAAGGAGAGAGACAGACAGGGAGAAAAGACAGGGAGACAACAAGGACAGAGACAGACAGGGAGAAAAGATGGAGAGACAACAAGGACAGAGACAGACAGGGAGAAAAGACGGAGAGACAACAAGGACAGAGACAGACAGGCAGACAACACAGAGAGACAACAAGGAGAGAGACAGACAGGGAGACAACACAGAGAGACAGACAGGGAGAAAAGACAGAGAGACAGACAGGGAGAAAAGACAGAGAGACAGACAGGGGACAGATTAAACCGAAGACTGATGTTTTAAACCAGAATCATCAGCAGAGTGAAAAGGACGAAATGGAGACAAAGAAAACAAACAAACAGGAAGTAAACAAAGCGTACCTGTCCCACAGACTTGTCTCTGATGCTGCGGAGCTTGAGGATCTTGTGGAAGGCCAGGCTCAGGATGGCTCCTCTCAGCCTAGATCCTGTTCTGTAGTTCAGGGCCCAGGTAAGAGCCAGAGACCAGGACCGAACCAGCTCCGTGGCCAGGAGACCTAGGACCAGCAGCAGCCCATAGACCAGGTCTGGTTCCTCCTGCTGAGTGTACTCCAGCAGACGCTTCACCACAAATGCCTGGAAGAGGGGGGCCTCACTGTTTAGACTGGTGGGTCTGGTTATATTGGTGGTCCTGCTCATACTGGTTCTATGGATTGCATTGGTATTTATATTACTACTGGTCTCACTGGTCCTACTGGTGGTCATACTAGTCCTACTGGTCATGCTGGTCCTGCTGGTCACATGGGTATTTCTGGTTACACCGGTCTTATTTTTCATACTGGTCTTTGTGCTTACTCGTCTTACTGACCTCATGGTCTAATCAGTCTGACTGCTCACTGTAGTCTCACAGGTCAAACACGTCATACTGGTCTTACTGGTTTCGCTGGTCTTAATATTGTTGTTCTTACTGGTCTAACTGGTCTTAGTGATCCTGTGATACTCGTCGTGCTGGTTAGACTGGTCTGTCTGGTCATGCTGCTTACTGGTCATGCTGATCATGTTGGTCTAACTGGTCCAGACTCACCGGACCACTGAATCCTGCCACCTGTGTGACTGCGAGACAGAGGATAGAGAGGAGGAGTCGAGTCCGACAGAAAGACCAAACCACTGAACACAAGGACGTGTCGCTGCCCTTTGACCTCTGCTCGTCCTCCCAGAGAGATGCCAACCTGAGGACAGACAGCACAACGACCGCCGCACCAGTCCAGTTAGAAACAGTCGACCAGCCGCTGGCTCGCTGTGTCAGCACCATGAAAACCTTGTTTTTACCTTCACGTGATGAAAAGTTTGGCTAACGAGCTGAATTTAATCAGCAGCTAAAAACACATCAGTTCACAGTTCATCAGGGACGAGCTGATGGTTTCCTACTCGGATACAAACATACTACATTTAAAAAAAAAGACTCCCATTCATTTATCAGCTCCTCCTACCTCAGGCTGTTGGCATGGCAACCCTCCCGCTCTGACATGGGCCAGATGTCGTCCAATAGGAGCTGCCCTTTCCTGCGGGCGCGTACAGCCAGAGGAGTCAGCCAATGAAACGTCATGAAGGAGAAAAGACCTGCGCTGTCGACCGGATGGTCACACCTGAAGACACAAACACACCTGAGGACACAAACACACCTGAGGACACAAACACACCTGAGCACACTAACACACCCGAAGGACACAAACACACCTGAGCACACTAACACACCCGAAGGACACAAACACACCTGAAGACACAAACACACCTGAGGACACAAACACACCTGAAGACACAAACACACCTGAGCACACTAACACACCCGAAGGACACAAACACACCTGAGCACACTAACACACCCGAAGGACACAAACACACCTGAAGGACACAAACACACATGATGGTACAAACACAGCCGAGGACACAAATACACCTGAAGGACACAAATACACCTGAGGACACAAACACAACTGAGGACACAAATACACCTGAAGGACACAAATACACCTGAAGACACAAACACAACTGAGGACACAAACACACCTGAAGACACAAACACAACTGAGGACACAAACACACCTGAAGACACAAACACATCTGAGGACACAAACACATCTGAAGACACAAACACACCTGAAGACACAAACACACCTGAGGACACAAATACACCTGAAGGACACAAACACACCTGAAGACACAAACACATCTGAGGACACAAACACACCTGAGGACACAAACACACCTGAGGACACAAACACACCTGAAGACACAAATACAACAGAGGACACAAACACACCTGAGGAGACAAACACACCTGAGGACACAAACACACCTGAGGACACAAATACAACAGGGGACACATACACACCTGAGGAGACAAACACACCTGATGTTACAAACACACCTGAGCTGTGTGTTCTTGCCGTGTGTGTGTATGTGTGTGGCCATGTATTCCTCATGTTGTGGGGACAAAATGCATGTCCCCATAATGTCAATCATTATATTTTAGGTTGAGGACTTGGGTTAAGGTTAGGGTTAGGTTTAGGTTTAGGTTTAGGAAGTCGTGGTTATGATGGAATCCTAACGTGTGTGTGTGTTACCTGTTGGTCTTTCCACCTGCTTTCTTCTGGTCTGTGTTTTTAGCTCTGGCCTCCTCCAGCTCTTCACCATGGCAACCAGCTGATCTGTCCTCACACAAATCCAGCGCACCCTGACACACACACACACACACACACACAGACACACACACAGGCTAACATTAGCTTCATCTACTTCAAAGAAAGCAGAACAATCAGAAAGGACAACATCATTCATCACAGCCTCAGGAACACGAGACCTGCGGAAACAGATCGAAACAGATCTAAATAGATCTAACAGCTCTAATAGATTCGTCCCTCGTTCCTGTCACACTCTGGGAGAAGCTGGACGGATGTCCACAATGTACAGGAGGTCACTTTAGAGTATTTAGTCAGCCACTGTAACAACCCCGTCCTCACAAAGTCTGCACTGCGCCGGATACTCGTCCACTGCAGAGCTTCACAGTGACCGGAGTCAAAGGTCACACCTGACAGGTGTTTGTACTGGTCAGCCTGGTTAAACAGACTCCACCTTCTTTCCTTCGTACTCCAGCCTCACTCATTCCACGGATGAGCTGGTTGGATAGGAGCCGCTGCAGAGCTCAGCGGTCTGTCTGAGGGGGGCTGCAGGGGATCCAGGTCCAGGATGATCTGCTGGATTTCCAGTTCTAACAGAACTTTACTGACAAGAGGAAACTGCTGCTGACTGACCCCTTATTAACATTCATGAGGGGGGTCTCACTCCTCCAATCACCTTCCTTTAACAACATGGCTGCTAACAGTGACCTAAGCATTAGCCCTGTCGTCATGGTTACCTGCAGCGTGATACAATTCAAGCTCTGATGTGTGTCTGTGTCTCTTTTTGTCTCTGTGTGTGTGTTTGTCTGTGTGTGTGTGTCTCTCTCTCTGTATCTTTGTCTGTGTGTGTCAGTGTGTGTGCGTGTGTGCCTCCTCTCTGAGCGCGCTCAGTTCTCTGAGAAGATGAGTCGCTACTGAGCACGTGCAGAGCTCACGTTTCCTGCCTCATGATGCACACACACATTCATTCACAGGCCTCAGCCAATCAGACAGCTGGATTCCCCGCAGCATCAGCAGCAGGAGGAGGCGGAGCTTCATTATGTAAACAAAGAGGAGATGTGTGAAGGAAGAAAGATTCACTGTTTATGATTTCAATGATTTTCATTTGCTGTTTGATTTTTCTGTCCACAAAAACATTTTGATTTCTTTCACAGCTGTGAAGTTTCCACAGTCTGACATGCAGAAAGAGTACAAGTACTCTCAGCTTCATGTACTCAGAGCGCCAACAGTAAATGTACTGTAGTATCACCAGCTTCATGCAGTAAAAGTACAGCAGTATCATCAGCCTAATGCAGTAAAAGTACAGCAGTATTGTCAGCCTCATGCAGTAAAAGTACAGTAGTATTGTCAGCTTCATGCAGTAACAGTACTGTCTGTGCAGTAAAATGTCTCCTGATCTCTGACTCTGTGAGACATTATTAGATTGTTGATACTGAAGCATCAAAGTTAGAGCAGCATGTTACTGTTGGAGCTGCTGCAGGTGGAGCTGCTGCAGGTGGAGCTGCTGCAGGTGGAGCTGCTGCAGGCGGAGCTACTGCAGGTGGAGCTGCTGCAGGCGGAGCTACTGCATGTGAAGCTACTTTCAACTACATCATATACAGTCAGCTAGTTTAGTCCAGCCTGGGGGTCTGGCCCCTCCAAAGGGTCACCAGATCAATCTGAAGGGTTGTCAGATGATGAAAGAAGAAGATAAAAAGACTTTTCTCTTATCTTTGATCTTTTATATTGATCATTTGATCAGTTATTGAAATGAAACCATTGAGACGTTTCGAGGAGAAAAGTCTCTTTAAACATGACGAGAAACTGATTTATTGTCTGACAGGAGATTTTATCAATCATGGTTCACATCGAAGGTCTTCATTCAGGATAGGACAGGACTCACCTGGACCTGGACCCGGACCTCCTGGTGCAGTGTGACCTGCGACCCCGGCACAGCGCTGCACGAGGAGCGCAGAGACTCCGGCTCGCTCCGTCCACCATCATGTTCTCTCATCTTCTATCAGACCACATGGAGCTGTGACCTCTGACCCCGAGTCTGCAGCTGGACTCAGTCGGAGTATTTAAACACACACAAAGCTGGTTTGGGATATTTCATAAAGAAAATATGATGTTTAACTGCAGGAATACAGAAAATAAAATTAAAATAAAATGAAATAAAAATACAAAATACTATGAAAGTAAAGAATACTGTTAATAATACTGATGTTGTAGTACAGAAAACAACATAGTAATACCACAAAATATAGAAATATCACAGAGGAAAAACGTGTAAAAAGTGTACTACATAAAAATACTGAGTAAAGAATCACATTCTGTACAGGAAGCTGCTGAAATACTGCAGTACTACATGAAGAAGAAGAAGTTAGAAATCACAGTCGTATGTATGAAGATTTCAGAAATACTTTAAATTCTGAATAGAGAATATTATTGACTTATTGTGGCATTTTATGCAGTACAACACTGCTCTCTGTGTATACAGTACTAATAAATGCTGCAGTAATACTACAGGTACACAGTGACACTTTTAAAATGCAAGAACTAGACACACTGCTAAAAAACTACAGTTACACCTCAAAAAACTCGTTTGACTCAATAATGTGATTGTTTACAACGAAAGAAGACAAACCAGTGAGTACTGCGAGTACTCATACTGCAATATTGCAAGTACAAATACTGAAGAAACACTGGGGCGGTTGTATGTGAGTATTATAGAAATATAGCAGATGTAGAAACATTGTAAAAATCCTCCAGAATAAAAGAATAACTCGAAACCCTTCAGAATAAAAGCATGTGATGCTGCCGCTGTTATAAAACAGTGTCCTCGCGCTCTGAGCATCAGACCGGAAACGAGTCCAAATAAAAACCAGAAAGCAGCTGACGGTCGGTGACCTGCTCACCTGTCCGTCTGCCTCACCTGTCTGATGTCTGAGTGTCCGCGCGGGGAGGACAAACTCTCGGTGCTGACTGTCTTCCTTCAGGTCCGCTGCTCCGTAAACAGCTCGTGCAGCTCCCAGCAGCAGCGGCGCGGGGCTTCATGGGAAACGCAGTCCTACGTCACGGCAGACCCCGACATCCCTACGGTTTCACCCCGCTAGTGACGTCAGTATCTACGTCTGCCCGGAGCGCTCTGCGCCCCGAGCTCAGTCTGACAGGCTGCTGCTTCATTTAATGCTCATTTTTTTCACTTGGATGTTTTTTACTGTTTTCATCTGGAGGGAAATTTTCAATTTTCATCAGAAAAATATATTCAACATGCAAAAACAGTACAAATATTTACCAGAAATACTAGAAATACAAAAGAAAACTACTGAGACTGTTGAGTCTCTGTGCAGTACACAGTAAAGGTATAGAAACATTGTTAAAAGTACAAATAAATCACTTGACTGTATTGATCAGGAATCAATGATTGATCATGAGTGAATGTGAGCTGAGTGAACATTAAGCAGCTTCCATGTGAACACCTGTGTTCCTGTGTCTCAGGTAAAATTGTAACCTGGGGTATTTGAAAAATCGCTGTCCCAGAATGCTTTGCTTGACTTTCAGCTGATTGAAAGAGACAGTTCACACCTTGTCCAATGAAAGGCATCATCAGGTTTATTGATCGGTGCAGCAGCTCCACTGACTGATCGGTTCATCGTGGCTCCACCAGAGCTCTTCAAATGGTTTGACAGAAGACATCACCGAATCTCAGGACTCGTTTTAAAAAAGGAATCATTCATGACGGAGTGATCAATCATCTTACATCTGAATGACGAGACAGAGAAGACGGTTTGGACCTGATCAGTTTATTGTTTCTGTACAAACAAGAACATCGACAGCTGCAGATGTTTCCTCTTCACACTCGAGAAGGATACAGCATCTGGAGAGACAGGAAGTCACACATCGTCACAATAAAACAGGAAGTCACACACCGTCACAATAAAACAGGAAGTCTCACACCATCACAATAAAACAGTTTGTTCACTCAGCAGGATCTGATCTGAGGTCTGCACAGCCGAGCTGGTTTGATCCAGATCATGAGAGGAAAACCTGTGAACACCTGAGTCCTGATGAACCATGTGACCTGCAGCAGTGGTCCCCAACCTTTTCTGTCACATGGCCCAGTTTAATGTCTGACAATATTTTCACGGCCCAGTCTAAAGGTGTAGCTGATAAAAACAAAATAAAATGATAAGGTCGGCATTAAAAACTGGTATTTTCTCTTTAATAATAATAATAACAATAATAATGAACGTAAATCCACTTTTTAATCATGTCAGGAGGACCTGGCTGCAGACTGCCACTGTCAGGCACCACCTGTTTTTAAATTATGTGAAAAAACAAAATAATGGAAATTATTTTTTCTTTCTGTGCGGCCCAGTACCAAATGACCCGCAGCCCACGGGTTGGGGATCAATGACCTACAGAGTTCACACCTTCTGGCTCAAGAGCACGTCTGCAGAACTTTCTGTGTGTAACGGACTGGATTTGTACCTGTTCAATTATGGCAAAGAGGTGCAACACCGCCATCTATTGGCGCAGTAGTTGGGTACTTCAGAGAAAAGAGGTCTTCACTGTAAGACGTCCTCCTGCACGGTCCGGGTTAAAGAATATTTTATTTAACGTTTCAGGTGTTCATACTTTATATTTACTGGTTCAGTCTCACTGTGACCTGCGCTAACTGTTTCGAGCACTTCCTGTGAGTTATAAGACCATAAAATAACGTTCAGAGACTTGTTAATGATGCTTAAATGTTTTCCCTCGTGTTGTTCAGATTGTCCCGAGACTGTGATGCTAACTTTCCCGTGCTACCGCGGTGCTATAATAAAAAGCCCATAATCCACCTGGTTGTCGCCTGCGGTCTGCTGAAGCAGCAGCAGTGTGGAGCTCAGACAGCTGTGACTCGTCTCGTAGGTAGAAGCTGAACAATGATTCATTCAGTTCTCAAACTTTCACCTCTGGTGTCAACAGAACGACTCCTGATGTTTGAGTCCAGCACTGACGTTACAGTTAGCCCATTAAAAGAATTCATCTTGATCATACCTGCATCAACACAGGAAACAGACTCACCTGAGTCTCACCTGCTGCCTATCAGCAGCCTCTGACCTGAAACTCACGCTGAGGGACTCTCTCAACCTTTTCTGACATCACAGTGACACTGATGATGTCATCTGTGTCGCCTGACAAACGACATCATGCACCTGGTTCCCAACAGGAAACATCACCTGTCACACTGATCTGACCAACCAGCTCATCAACAGGTCATGTGACCACAGCATAGACACACGTTCAGGTACAGGATGCACCTGGTGATGCATTTAAAGACGTTCAGAAACCCAGAAGCTGAACAGGTGAAACCCATCAGGACCGGGAGATTTAGTGTTCGTCATGTTAATGCCAAGACGTCCGAGTGGCCCCCGAACACACCGCTCACACTCACCACTCTGATTCGGTGTCCGATGGCCTTCGCCGGCAGGTTGCTGCTGAACTTTGCTCGGACCATCCCGCTGTTGCCGTGAGCTCTGGTAACCTTCCCCCAGATCACTCGGGTCTTGTTGGGTTTACCGCCTGGCGTCACTGTGTTCCTGCACACAGGGGGGAACAGACGAGCGGAGTCACAGTCAGCTGACGTCGTTTTTATCAAACTTGATAATAATGAGATGAACTCTGTTCATTGATACTCAGCTGAACGACTGCTGACTGACTAACTCCTGACCGTCCCTGCATTCATTTAAAATCTATTTCTAACTCATGATTTAATTGATCTGACATTTACACAAACACATTGTTAAAAAAAATAAACCCAAGGTGTTGTAAACGGTAAAGTTATTGTAAAGACTCATGTGACATCATTTCCTGTTTTTTTTTTTCCAGATTAGCCTCATTCAAACTACTTTAACACACTTTACAGTCCTGAAACACATCAGACCGGACCCTGTTTCACACCTGACCCTGTCTCAGACCTGACCCTGTCTCAGACCTGAGTGACGACACAGATTCTCCCTGATGAAACACAAACCAGATATCTGGTTGTGGACTGACTGAGCTACGATCCAGGTAGGTGCTTCCTGCGCAGCCCGCCCTGACCTCTGACCCCAGCTGTTTCTTACTTCTTGGCCTTGTAGACGTAAGCGCAGCGTTTTCCCAGGTAGAAGTCGACTTCGTCTCTGGTGTAGCATCCCTCCAGCTTCAGCAGGGCTGTGTGCTCGCGCTGGTTCCTCAGACCGCGCTTGTAGCCGGTAAAGATGGCCTTACTCCACAGTCTGCAAGCACACAGAGAGTCAGCAGAGCACCAGACCGTCACCTGTCCGACTGAAAGCGTTCAGTCGATACGACCCAGCCATCTTTAATTCATCGTCATCGTTTGTCGTGGACCGTCTCCTCCAGCAGAGCCGGAGACGACAGGCTGCTGTGTGTTTGAGGAGTCAGGTGAGACAAGCTGTGTGTGCAGGTGTGACTTTACCTTCCAGGCATCTTCAATCTTCTCCAGGTGAGTCCACCTGCACGCAGACAGACACATTAAAACCTGAATCAGCAGCAGAGCAACAAGCAGCTCACAGATGACTCAAAGTGAACGTGATAGACTCCTTTGGTGTCGGAACTGTTGATGTGTTGCTGCGTGTGTTAAAGCGATTCTGGAAATGTCATTATGACTGAATAAAGTTTATGGTCTTAGCCTGTCAGTGCTGGTCCAACACCAACGTGTGTCTGTATTCACGTAAATAAACCCTGACATGTACCTGTCCTCAGGTGGACATTTACCACCATGTGTCTGCAGCAGGACCGTGGTCATTAGGAGGTCTGCACAAAGTCCTGCATGAAAACATGAGCCTGATCCATAAACTCAACCAATCAATCAGGAGCAGGATGTCTGCAGGAGTTAGCTTCAGCTGGCTAACATAATTAAAGCGCAGACTCGGTAACATGTTGACGTCTCTTCAGGCTGAATGAAGTCCGGCAGCAGCGACACTGCGCTGGTTCACATGAGCTAATGTGGCCACAGGGTAGCAGAAGAGCTAACAGCTCTGTGTGAACACACGGTGAGGCTACTTTACAAGACTTTATCTGTAAACTCCCACTTCACAGGCGACACATTTACCCGCTCTGATGCTAACATGTACGTTAGCTCTGCTAGCTGCCACCGGCACATTTTTACCGCTCACAACAGGAAAGTTATCCACATCTACAGCACCGATTTACCGCCGCCATGATGTAACACACAGGCCGGGATACGAAACGGAATCCAACCCGACATTCACCCTCCCCTGCTGGGTCTATTTTCGAGCCTCCGAGCTCGGTCTGATCTCCGGGCTAATCTCCGCTGTTAGCCGCAACCTAAGTGAATCTCCGCCATCTCGAACTCTATCCCGACGGAAACCGACCGACGAGCGGAGGACAAACTGACCGTCAACTCACGGCAATTATCGGGCAGAAATAAACCAGATTAATGGTCATTTTAGAACGTTTAGTCAGGCATGTTGGCTCTCTTACCTTCACTGTGAGGGGAAAAATGGAGGAAAAGGAAGTGAGAAAGGAATGCTGGGAAATTATTGTAAACAGAGGTGGCCGCGGATCTGCCTGATCAAAATGGAGACTTTTACGAACCAAACTCATTTTCATTTTTAACGTATTGATTTTAAACGTTTATTTGTCTCATTGGTGGAATGTTTTACCAAGAAAACTGAACGATTGCATCTTTTCAGCAGCACAGTTTCACTCGTCAGTACCCCGTTTTATTTTTAGCTGCATTTTGTTCTCCAGTTTGCATCGATGTTTATATTAAAAGTACTCAAGTGCAGTAAAGCTTTCCTCCGAACTGCTTTTCTTCTAAGATTTTTTCTGAGAATGTGTCCATTCTTGTATTGTGTTAGAAAACTGCCCACGTCTTTTGTGTTGGCGGGTCAAATTTGACCCGTTATTTAACTCAGCCTGAAAATTATTAAAAACACTAGTTATCATCCAATATTGTTTTTCACCTCATAGCTAACTTAGTAAATATTCATATCCATGGAAACACTGGTTTCATTTTTTTTTTTTTTTTTTGGCTCCACAGACCTTTTATCTTACAACATACCACTCGTTTTCGACTACAAAAACTATTTAAATTCACTAATTATATTTCCTATAGTGATAAAATGAGTAATAATATCATCAATGTCTTATAAACTAATATTAGAGTACATCTACCTAAAAAAAATAAAGCAAAGTAAGTAAATAAGTAGAATAAAGGTGTTGACAGTGTCTGACTTTTGGTCAGAACACTGAACTTGTATAAATAAAAACAGAAATTTTAAACCCATGTAAAGTTTTGTTCCTTCAGTGAACTTGATTGGCTGAGTTTGAGTTTTTCTCGACGGTGAAGCTTTGAACTGGCTTCATGTCAGTTAGAGATTTTAAATGAAGCCTTTAGAAAACAAGAAGACAACATGACGTTCTAACAAGATGTTTTACTGCATTTTGATTCCTGCACTCAGTGTAACTACAGAGTACATGGACATGCAGGCATGTGCACGCACACACACACACACACACACACACACACACACACAGACACACACAGACACACGTCACACAGATAGATAGATAGATAGATAGATAGATAGATAGATATACTTTATTTATCCCAAGCTGGGAAATTGCAGTGCAGCAGCAGCATTACACACAGTGAAATAAGTGAAAATAAGACTATAAAGAACAAACTATACATAATAAAATATAAAAATAGCGAGCAGTAAAAAGATTATATACATAACAAAATAATAAAACAGCCAAATAGTAAACAGTAGTAAAAAGTATTGCACAAAAGGAATCTCAAATGCAAATGGCAGTGAAAATAAAGTGTGCCGTGACTGTAAGAACAAACTATATATAATAAAATATCGAAATAACAAGCAGTAAAAAATTATATACATAATAATAAAATATCAAAGCAAACAGTCATGGTAAGAAGTATTGTATTATTATTATTATCTTCAGCTGTTATTGTACAGTGTCATGGCATGTGGCAGGACAGATTTCCTGTATCTGTCCCTTCGACAGCGGAGCTGTAGCAGCCTGTGGGAGAAGCTGCTCCGCTGTCTGTCCACTGTGTGATGGAGAAGGTGCTGATCATTGTCCATGATGGATAGCAGTTTATTCAGCGTCCTCCTCTCCACCACAGTCTCAAACGACTCAAGTCTGAGTCCGAGTACAGAGCCAGCCTTCTTGATGATCTTATCAAGTCTGTTGGTGTCGCTGGCTCTGATGCTGCTGCCCCAACAAACAACAGCAGAGAAGATGGTGCTGGAGACCACAGACTGGTAGAAGATCTCCAACATTTTGCTGCACACGTTGAAGGATCTCAGTTTCCTCAGGAAGTAGAGTCTGCTCATCCCCTTCTTGTACACAGTCTCTGTGTTGGATTTCCAGTCCAGTCTGTTGTCGATCACCACTCCGAGGTATTTGTAGTCCTCCACCTCCTCCACCACCTCCCCTTTGATCCATAGTGGCTGTGAAGGCGTCTTCTTCCTCCTGAAGTCTTTCACCATCTCTCTGGTCTTGCTGATGTTTAGCCTCAGGTGGTTCTGTTCGGACCACTCGACAAAGTTGTCTATCAGTGTCCTGTACTCCCCCTCCTCTCCCTCTCTTATACACCCGACAACAGCTGAGTCATCAGAGAACTTCTGCAGGTGACATGACTCAGAGTTGTACTTAAAGTCAGTGGTGTATAAGGTGAAGAGGAAGGGAGAAAGCACAGTCCCCTGCGGAGTTCCTGTATCACTGACCACCACATCAGACAGCCCGCTGCCCAGACGGACAAACTGTGGCCGGCCTGTCAGGTAGTCAGTAATCCAGGAGATCACTGCGTCGTTAACGCCCATCCCCCGCAGCTTCTCACCCAATAGCAGAGGTTGAATGGTGTTGAAGGCACTGGAGAAATCAAAGAATGTGTCTTACAGTGCCTCCTCCACCATCAATATGCATATGGGCTCGTTGCACAGAGCACAGAGCAGAAGATGAGGAAGTGATGACCATTGAAGACCAGTCCTGACAGGAGGACTGAGGAGGACATTTGTCCACTTTAGAGCGTGATGACGTGTAAATGTGAATGTGATAATGGTCATAATGGCATTTCACACACGTTTGTATCTGCACAGTGCAGGAACACCATTCCAAGTAAAAGTTGGAAATGTTACCTGTGTAAAAGTACAAAAGTTTTAGCATAAAAATTAAAGTACCAAAAGTAAAAATATATAGATTAATAAATATATTCTTGAATTATAATTATTGATGCGTTCATGTGTTCATCACTTTAATGCTGCTGCTGGTAAATGAGGAGTTAATTTGAATTTAGGACCTGAGGAAGACCTGAGTGACACAATAATCATCATTTATTTCATATTTATTGATCTATTGATCAGAATCTGTACAGTAACTAGTAGCTAAAGCTGTCACACAAATGTGATGGAGTACAAAGTGCAATATTTGCCTCTGAAATGTACTGGAGGTATAAAGTAAAGTATAAGTATGTTGCATTTGTACTTAAATAAATGCACTTTGTAGAGAAACACCATGAATTTAGCTAATGCTAGCTAGTTAAGCTAACCTTATATATCAAGGGGCTGGCTGTGAACCCTGTGCATGTTTTTATGTCGTAGTTGAAGGTGCTTTATTTCCTCCAGCTGCAGACTTTCAGACAATCGTGTAAATCACGTTGAGCCCGAGCGAATAAAGAGCCGCCTGCGAGCAGAACCACGATCTGCCACCCTGGACTGAACCGATCAGACACTGATGTTGGCAGCTGATGATTGACAGCTTTTAGGAGAACATAAACATGACAGACAGTCAAATTAAAATATTTATTTAATGCACTTAAACTTAACTCAACTTTTCTTACAGCTGTGTTCAAATCTTTTATACAGTTTGTCAACACAAAAATAAAAGTGAAAAAATGTAAAAGTTAAAAACAGTGAGGCAGTCTGTTTGTCCTCCATGAAGAAACGGTGGAATGTCCTTTAAAACCACACTCCCACATGACCCCCCCATCACATGATCTGTCACCACCGCAGGAGAAAAAGACAAAGAGGAAAAACATAAAACATCTGTACAGACTCAAAGCGTTTGCTCAGGATTGGACAGCACAACTGTCAATCACAGCAACCTGGAGGACTGTTTGGCCCACCCCACCCCCCACCCCCCCCAAAAAAAAGCTGAATCAAGTTCAAGACTCACACTGATGATGTTCTGAAATGCCACACAGGTGACAGGTGAGTCTCCAAACACCCACAGAGTGTGGAGACCATCTTCAGTCTCTGATTGGTGGAGCATAATGGGGGCGGGACTCTGGGAATGATCAACACACCTGAAATCAAACTATTTTCTCGCAGTACATTATGAGCTTAGTGTCAGCAACGTCAGCGGCCACGTTGACTCTCAGCATCAGTCCTTCAGTCAGGTGACTACAACGTCCTCATGTCCCACGTCACCCGAATGCAGCATGAGCCCTCGTTAACACGTGGAAAAATAAAATCTGACATTAAAACTTGTCTCCTGTCCTGTGAGTGGAGTCCAAACAAACTGTTTAAACACACAGGAGGACATTTCTGGGGTTTGTGTCGCTGGACGAACTAGTCGGATAAACTCCACTGCAGTGTCACCGTGACTCATGATACATTTCTGGGTGGACGACCGAGAAAGAGGCTCCGCCCACCACGACGTCCTTTGACCTTTGATTAGGGACTGTGCCTGTCTGAGCGTCCATGACGCTCGATGTGTTGTCATAGCGAAACAAACATTTCAGCCTCATATATATATGTATATATTTACAGAATACATTTGTACACGTACTTTTAATAAAGATAAAAAGTGAAAGTGTGACTGCAGCGCAGGATCATCCTGCAGGCCACACGCAGGGTTTAGTGTCAGATCAGGCAGATTCACGTCATCATAAAAATGTCCCAGAATGCAACAGAAACACTAGGAGGGCGAGGAGACGGCTTCGGGAGCTCGTCACCTGATCGTCCTCCTGCGATCACATCAGGACCTTCGTTCTCCGTCTGCAGGAGACCTGAGCACAGACACACACTGATGTCTGTGGACTTGAATGAGAAGGAATAAATGATGCTTCCTTTGAAGTCCAACTTAAATATCGTCCCTTAAAATCAGGTCAACATGCTTCTACACACACTGCTCATAGTTTTTATTACGGAGAGGAAGCAGCTGGCCAATGTCACACTGCAAGAAATGAGAGAGCGAGGGAGAGCCGGCGTTACACTGTAAGAAATGAGGGAGCAGGCTAACACTGTGTAGCTGTAGCTGCGTCACAAACATACTGGGTGTTGTTGGTAGTGTTGAAAAGTCAGAACCACACCAGCGTCTAACTGGACTTGATCTTTACGTGTTGTGTAATGATCTGCAGCTCTGAAGCTAATTAGCTGACTAGCCTGCTAACCGAGGTTGGCTGTGCCCTTTTCCCTGCTGAGTGGTTGTTTGGTGGATCCCTCAACAAACTCAAGACCTGGTCCTGTTCGTCACTCAGAGACGGACACTTTAGCAGGACAGCTAATGTGGAGCAGAGACTGAAGCAGGACTTCACGGTTCAGCTGCATATTTATCTTTTATTTTCTTGAATTTACTGGACGAGTGTCACCATCTGTGATGTGTTCATGAGTAACTACGTGAATGAACCTCACGGTGTCTGAAGCGGTTGTTCAGCACAGATTCTCAGCTCTGAATATTTCCTCAATGATTCAAAGAATGAAATCTGTTTCAGTGTCTCGTGTTTGCTTCGGATGATTTGGTCAAAGAGCAGCGGTCTGCTAACGCTAACACACTCACAGATGTGGATTAACGTTAAAAACAAAGAAATTCACTGACGGACTTTTCATTGATGTGTTTCGTGCTCAGGTTTAGTTTCATCTGTTCAGTTTGAGTGCTGCACTGAGCTGTGACTGTGTTCATTTACTAAATTATCAATATTCTGATTATTACTAGAAAAGGCCAAAAAGTCAATAGAGTTTTGTGCAGCACGTGAAGGCTTCATATCTAATGAACATCTTACGAGCTCTCAGACTGGATCATGAGAGAGGTGGTCAGGCCCTGGTCTGAAACGGTCCCAAAACCAGAAGGACACTGAGGTCCACCTATTTGTGGTCTGGACCACCAGGAACCCGCTAACTCTGCAGCACACATTCAGACTGATCTAACGTGTTATCGAGGCTGCATCAGTGCAGCAGATTAACGTGATGAAGGTCCTGAACACATGCGGAGGATCAATCAGGTGACGAAGGAGCCCAAAACAGCAGCCAGGTAACCTCGGTTCAACCACAAGCCTCCATCAGAGCTCCGACAGTCAGAAGAACAAAACCAGAATAAAATTAATGTCGGGGTGCAAAGAAAAACAATCCTGTGTACAGAGATTTGTTAACCGTGGGACTGAAGACGTCCTCTGAGGCAGAGCTCTTCATCACATCACGTCCACTGTTGACACTCAAACTGATTTTGAACCAGAACAGAAGAAAGATGAAGAACTGCTGATGTTTGGATCTGATGGAGACACTAAAAACTGAAGATCCGACTGATAACAGCAACACGTTAGCTAACATTAGTGAACTACAGTAGCTTCGACTCATAGTAGTGTAATATTATCTATTATGTTTAACTTTACAGCTAGTTATGTTATCGTAACCTCAGAACCTACTGGGTTTATAATTTTAGTTAAAATTAGCATCAGCTACTGTCACCATCTTCCCCATTATTATAATCTGGAAACTAACTTTACTCATTTTAGCATGTGCTAGCATGGAGTTATATTAGCTTCAAACCCAAATCGAGTGTTTAATATCAGTTAATGTTTACAGCTGCTTGTGCTATCTTACACTACTTGTTATTCACAACATTAGCTAATATTAGCTGTGAGCAATGTTAGCATTGTTGCCAACTACATCAGTAACGGCTACCACAAGCAACAAGCTACATTAGTGTCCTAAAAAAAGGTAGCTCTACATTTATGATAGCTACTGTTAGCAATTAGCATTGCTGTAGCTAAACCAACACTATCAATTTGACAAAAACAAACAAACAAACAAAAAAACGAAACAAAACAGGGATTCAAGCGCGAATTCTCACGCTAAACTTTTGGCAATGTTAAGGATTAGCATTTAACTACACTAGCATAGTTTCCAAACCTGCTGGGTCAGGTCTCATCATGGAGGCACGTTAATACATGTTTTCCTTTGTTTACATTCTTTGGTTTGTTTTTTCAGTGAAAGATTTCACAGCTGAATTTAGATGCTTTGTTTCTCAAGTGTACTTTCTTCGACATGTGATCCAGTGGATTCAGCATGTTTAGTGGATCTATAAATAAATAAAATCAATGTCAATAATTCCTGTAACAGTGTTAAAACTGACTGGCAGTTCAACCAATCAAAATGTACAAACAAAAACAGTAAAGTTAAAATAAGGTCTGACATCACCGGTCAGTCGGTTAAATTTCAAACCAACCGGACCCATGAAGTTCGCTAACGCTAGCAGTTAGCCAAGTCAGCCTAATATCAAAAGGACATGGATCCATCACGCTGAAAGTCACTGAATAATTCTTCTACCCAAAGATCTAAAACTGTTCTGAGATCTGTTATCAGATCCGATGACCATGAAAAATAGACTTTTTTTGGATTGAGTCTTGTCCCTGGATTAAATATTTCTTTTATCTCTAGGTTTGTGTCAAAGATTTTTTTTTTCTATTTTTCCTTCTGCAAATAAAATATTAAGCTTCCCTATAAAGAATGAGGGAGACGTTTGAATATTAATACACTAAATGTTTAAATTAACACTAATTACATGCCAAACCGCTTCCTGCTGAGAGCAGCAGGTCTGAATCCTGCTCTCTGTGCATATATTTAATATATTTAACTTTCACACTCCAGCCACTTCAACAGGGGGCTTCTAAAGCTACAGACGCTCTAACAGCCACCTCACTTATTCAAAGAGCTGCCGTCACTGTATCTTCAGCTGTGCCCCCATCAGATCCAGACCTGCGTCCTGGAGGTTTTCACCTCTCTAACAAGAGCGTTACAGGAGGTGGACTGAGCGCGTGCGGTGGTGCCCTGTTGCCTAGATGTTGACGGAAGGTCCGGGTGTGGTTGTCGTCGTGGCGACGGGATGTCTGGGCGGGGCCAGGTCGAGCAGGGCGCCGACGGTCCCGGCCACCTGGGGGAGCCCTCGCTCCTCCAGAATGTGCAGAGGGAGACACAACTGATTCTACACAGACAGACACCACAGAAGAAGACAGCGGGGGACAAAAGAAAACACAACGGAAAGGTGGGTCAACAGATGGCAAATAAAATGAATGAATAAAATAAGAGTAACCATGGCAACACAAGGGAGGAAAACGAGGAGCAGCAACATGAACTCAAATGACAAAATGAACTGATCGGGGAGAGAGAAGGCAGAATCTCAGCAGCTGTATGAAACCACATGAGTCCAGGTACTTCACTTTCACTTTATTCATGTTCAGAGGGAAAAGCAGAGCAGAGGCACAGTCTGTTAAAAACACTCATCTTCATCATCATCTCACTCTTCATCTGTATAAAAACCAAACCTGTGCCATCACAGGACAAAAGTCTGCTTTAACGAATGAGCCAGGTGTACAGGTCTGTTAGACAACGTTAGAATCCTGTCCAATGTCCCGAGTCCTCTTCCACTGCAGGAACGTGCCGGAACGTCAACGTCTGAGAACGCTGCGAGTCTTTGCTACGAGGTTCTTCTTGAGTTTCCACTGTTTCACAAACTGTTTCACATCTACGTCCTGCGAATGTCCTTAATGTTGTCTCCTCTCTCCACAAACTCAGGTCAGGGAAAACACAAGCAACCAATCACACAACGGCGCAGATTTCCAAAGAGGCACGTATCGGATACTGTGTAGCTCCGGAGCCTACGTACGTAGCTGCAGTACAACTACACCTACACCTCCTTTAATGCACCTCTACAAAAATACAGCTTTAGTGTTCTCACCTGCCGGACAGGTGTGTTCTGTGATAACTATCTTAGTAGCTCTGGCCCTTCGTCAGCTGCGACATAATCTACACCGTAACCTCGGAGACGACACGCAGCTGGAGACATACGCCGTAAATTCCTAGCGCAGAAGCGTAAATCCAACTTTATTATTCCTTTTTATCATGAACTCAACAAAAAGAGTTTCCTGATATCAGACCACGACACCTTTCATTAGCCTGAACCCAACCGTACCCAAAGCTGATCACTACCCACAACCTCAGACCGTCCAGTTCATCAAGCCACTGTGCACTGTGGTGCTGTAGCAACATGTTCTGCCGTTGTTCTATCATCTTTTTTGATGATCTAATGGTTCCTGCTCTGTTTGGCAGCGTCTTGTATCTCTTCTGCTCCACTTTCTGGTCTCTAAATGCTGATTTTGGCTCCTCTCCACAAATAATGATGAGGCCTGGACATGCTGGTTTGCCCAACGCGAGGTCTCCACTGTCCTGTACAGGTACAGGTTGTGGTGCTCCGTACAGGCGCAGCAGGAAAACGGAGTAAAAATTTGTGCTCGTGTTTTTCGTGGTCGCCATATTACAATGACAACACTGTACTTCCAGGAACTCATCGTCAAAGCAGCTGAGAACAGTGGAAACAAAAGAAGAACCAGACACAATGACAAACATTAAGTTCCTGCAGGGGAATGACCTGCACTGAAGGGTCCTACACTCAGAGTTCAGCAGGTCCCCTGATAAAGGTAAAATTGATCAATCAAGTGATTTTTATCTACGACATGGCAGCTGACTTGCTCAAACACTGCTGGTATCACAGAGAGGAAGACCACAGGTACAAACACTGTTTTTTGGTGCAAACGTACATACAGCATGGCTGGTTTCTCACCAGGGAGGGTCTCTCGAGGACGTGCTGTGGTGGGTGGACGGGGGACTGGCTCTGAATCACTTTACAAACAGTAAAAACAGTAAAAAAAACCCCAAAACACTCAAACAGGCAGCCAAACATAAGGCACGGGGGGCGGAGCTTCTACAGACAGGAAACAAGCTTCAGGATTAACCTCCAACTTTGTGGGATTGTCAAGTTTCAAATTCACCCGAGGGACCACATGCTCCTCCATGGCGTGAAATAATCCCTGACCCTCAGGGAAACGGGTTCAGAAAGGTGGACAAAGCCATTGTTTTGGTTTGTTCCTGGAGATGAAGTCCTGAATCCTAAGTCAAGGCCAACTGGTCCCAAATAAAGACTAAGTCAAGTCTGAGTCCTAAGTCAAGGCCAACATTTGTGCCCAGAGTCCAATACAATTATCTCAGCATGATTTACCTGTCTGATGGTCTTCACTTTCACTTTCCTTCACTTTCTACTCTGAGACCTGATTGGCTGCTACTGGATTGATTGATTAAAGCATCTTTTATCAAAATGAAGGTTTGGGGATGACATCAAGTCATCAAGACAGTAACTGCTGTTGAGTCTTTTGTCAAGTCTAATGTCATAGAGGTGGGCGGTACACCGGTTCCTCACCGACACCAGTGTCACGCTCTGCCATGAAATGTTCACCGTCATTACTTCAATTAAAGTTTTATCATTTTGAATTTAACGTGCTTTACTGTGGCAGCGATAACATCCAAGTAGAGGGCGACGCACATACTCATAGAACTGGAGTTACATCCAGTAACTAACTCGTTCCTCACTGTAACAGTGACTCCAGTAAGATGAAGATGTGAAGGTAACATTACAAACAACGCAAAACCAACAAGTCTTCCTCTACTGTCTCCATCTGAGGAAGAGGAGACCAAGCCAACCAGAAAACTTAACAGTTATCGCATTATATGTGTGCTAATCATTGTACTTCAGACTGCTTTGAGGGTCAGCACAAACAGGATTCACTTCAGAACTGAACCTCAGGGATGATTGATGCTGACTTCAAACTTACAACCTGTACGTTTTAACATTTTTATGTTGTTTTACTGTTTATTTTGTTGGATAGCCTGTTGAATTTGACATTAGGACTTGAATCATATACTTTGAGTTTTGATCTAACTGAGAATGAATCACATGACGGATCAACCCCCCCTGCATCACACCCACAGTCTAAGTCATATGATTCATGTCCACACCTGTGCAGTTCAAACAGGAGGGACTTTAGGACTTTAAAGGCTTGACTGGTTTGATCTGTAAATGATCTGATGCTAACAAAGCAGAACATTGTTACACTCAGTCAGAAAACTGGTTTTGGTTTTTGTAAGAGTACACCATACTGGATCCTGCGCTGACAAAATGAACCCCAGTCAGACTGTCTAGTGGTGCATCCCATGTGATTCCATCCCACAACATAGACAAACTGAAACTAGATCAGCATGCTTGTTTCTGGTTGGGAGTGAAAGTCAACGGACGTGGTTCAACTGATTAAGATGCCTTGTTCGGTTGAGAGTGGATGTCATGGCAGACCCAGAACACTCTGGAGAGATTACATATCCCATCTGGTCTGGGAACACATCCAGGATCAGCGAGTGGAGGTGGCCACAGAGAGGGACCTGAGGGCTATCTTATGATCTCATGATGCCATCATAAGACGGAGTTGGGTGAGTGGCAGGAGATGGATGGACGACATCACCGTTTCCTCGTGCCTCCAGAAAATGTTCATTCATTACTTCAAACTTTGTGCTGTGAATCTTATTTCTGAGTTATTGTGCTGTACTGAGCTGCTTTTCATCACTCAAATGAAACCTTCAGGCCTCTGTGGGGGTGTGATCACCTCTGACACTCTTAGCTTATCTTTGTATGTGCTATTTGTGTGGGACTGACATGTTCTGCTCAGGTCGGGTTCAGGCGTGCGGCGCCAGGTGTACGTAGATGGCGCACAGCAGTGACATGACGGACAGGTAGAAGAGAGCGAAGCCTGCCAGCTGGACACGAGGGGAGGGGCTAATCGGGGGCGGGGCCATCGAGAGCAACACACCCAATGTCCCATAAACCCCGCCTCCAGTGCCCTCCAGGACCTCCCCCACTGAACAGAGACTGTCCTGAGTGTGTGGATGTGGGATGGGAACGGAATGGGACAGAAGTTAGAAGACAAAGGAGTGAGATTGACAGAATAAAAGAGGATTGATGAAATGCAGGAAGATGAAAGAGAAGAAAGAAAGTCGTTAGTTAAGGAGAAGCAGCTCGGGATCAGTTTTAGTACAAGGAGCAGACAGTGATGTCACAGCCGGCACACGATCGACGGCCAGATCAGACCGCACCGGTGCAGTCTGCAGAACAACTGAGGGGTTTTAAATCTTCGCTCCCTGTTTCATCTCCACCATCACTACGACTGAGAAAAATAATGCTGCAGAGCAGAAAGACGGAGACAAATACCTTCTGCAATTTCCCAGCTTGGGATAAATAAAGTATATCTATCTATCTATCTATCTATCTGTAGAGTCCACCACAGCTGTGACCTCACTGCCCACTATCCTGACAAACCATCTGTCCGTTCATTTACTCCAGTTAGTAGATCTGTCGTGAACTCGTATGGCCTGACTGTGATGTGCCTGATAACAAGTATCTGCTCACACTCAGCAAGTTGTTGACTTCCTCACTGATCAGACGCTTCCTGATTTGAATAATAGGTGTCAAAGGTAAAGCATTATCTTGGTATCAGGGCTGATTCTGTTTGTTACCTGTGGAACTCCGATCCTGCGACACGCCTCCAGGAAGTTCTCAACGTTTCGTCGACATTTGGCCATGGTGAGTTTAGGCTGCGGACACAGCGTCATAGTGATCAGAATTCACAGCAGCAGCGATCTCGGTCTCTTCGCTAGCATTTCTTACAATAATCTGCACTTACCACGGCGGGGGAGGGGACGTGGATGCTGGGGACGGATCGTGGTCTCACGTGATTGGCCAAGTGACAGAGCACCACCCCGTCTGTCAGAGCTGCTCCCAGGTCGCTAGGCAACGACACTTTTAGACGGGCCTCTATATTCTGGACAGACGGACACGCAGACAGACAGGTCAACAGCTGTCCCCAGCGGTCTCACACCTGAGACGACTCATTTAACTCGTCAGCTGATCAAGTGTCGTTTAGAAACAGCGCCTCCGCTGCACAGATGGCACCCAGAGAGCAGGAAAAACCAGCTCAGGTGTGAGGGCTGCACCAGGTGTAGCAGACGGAGGCACGTACCTTTCTGAGCTGCTCCACCAGTTCGGCATCTTCTCCAACCAGAGGAGGAGCGACAGGAGCCCCCTCCTGGTTCTGAGGAGCAGCAGCAGCATCACCTGGAGGACGAGAGGAGACAGCAGGAGTCATCAGCAAACCCACACACACAGAGCTGACAGGTAAAGATTGAGGTTTGATGCTCAAAGGCAGCAGCGACCGCTCTCTCTTCTTTACGAAACCTTGTAGCCAACGCCTCCACTCATTGGATGAATCTGAACGGCTCACCTTTCCTCTTCTCTTCCTTCTGACCGAGACGAAACAGAAAGCTCTCTGGTCTCAGACTGGCTGTCCGACATGAAGCCACGCCCCCTGAGCTGGGGTAAGAAGGCGACTGATTGGCTGCAAGAAAAAACACAATCCGTCAAAGCCAGTCAGTAAAACACGACCGAACGTAAACAGCAGAATCAGGGGCTGTCTTACCTGTAGGAGACAGAGCAGCTCTGTCCTCTCCCTGCAGAGACACAACACAGGACAGTTAGACACCTGAAAACACCTGGACACACCTGAAAACACCTGGACACACCTGGACACACTGGAGTCACTCAGCTGCATGACAGGTTTGCTTCAAAGTCAAAACAAACAGTTTAATTTTAATGTAAAATTTGATCTCTCCCTCTCAGTCATTACATCTACTGTGACTGTCTCTGAACATTATACGACAGGAACGACCACGAACACACAGACAGACACCGTCCCAGGAAATGACTGAAATATAGAAAAACTATCTGCTGCATCTTCGGGAGGAACCAATGAGCTTGGAGCTGAGGCCACAGACAGGAAGTCAGTGTTGACAGACAGACCAACATGTCGTTGGTTTGAGTCTGAACATGAGATTTGTTGAAGATGATGAAAACAGAATATAACTGATATAATAATGATAATAATTATAATATAATATATAATATAATATCTGATACATCAAACTCAATGAAACTAAAAACATGTCGGTTTGTTACTCAGTGTGACCTGAATACACTCAGACAGAGAGACAGACAGGCAGACAGACAGACAGCAGCATGCAGGTTGCAGTACCTGCAGCAGACAGGAGGTGGAGCTATCAGAAGCGAGAGAACGACAGCCGTCCACAGACACTCCAGTCACAGACTGACAGACAACAGAGAGAAAAAGGAGGAAAAGACGAAAACAACAAGCGGCAGAAATAAAAAGCTGAAGGTTCACGTTTAAAAACAGGAAGTAAACAGTGAGGCTCAGTTTGTTCTGAAAACTTCTTCAAATCAGACCTGAATGTCGCTGCTGTCTTTGCTGTGTGTCCACACTCTGATGGACCAAACACGCTGTAACGAGTACATTTACTCAAGTACTGTACAAACTCAAGCTACTTCAGTACTATGAATACTTGAGTATTTCCATTTAATTCAGTTTTATAGTTCTACTCCACTACATTTATCTGACAGCTTCTTATAGTTACTCTTCAGATTCTTCACTGTCCAGTGAAAAGCTTGTATCTCCAGAAGTGTTGAATGTTTGTGATGAACTGAAGGATGAAGTTTTCCTTCATGTCTTCTTCAGCTAAATAAACTTTAAAAAGCCTCTTGGATCAGCTGAAAATGCATCGTCACAGAGCTGAAAACAGGCTGTTTGTCTGAGATACGAGGTTCTCACAGGACAAACACATGATGATCTTATAGAATATGATGCATCGCTGCAGATTAAACCAGCCAACAGGATATAAAGTAGTTCAAATGAGCTCAACCTGAAACATCTGCAGAGTAAAATGCAGCATCGCAGTCAGTGACCATGAAAATCTAATCCCAGATCAGCTTCATGATACATTCAGCAGCTAATGTCAGATCAGTCCTCAGCATCACCAGACAGCAACAAGACAACAGTGACAAAGCATTCACACATCAACAGCTGATCCTGAGTCAGTCCTGTGTGTCACCTGTCTGTGTGAACCAGGTCGTCTCTTTATCGTGTTTGTGTCAAAGTCTGTCTCAAACACCAGAACACACTGAGACAGACACACAGAGGGACAGACAGACAGAGAGAGAGACAGACAGACAGACAGGCAGAGAGAGAGAGAGAGAAAGAGAGAGAGAGAGAGAGAGAGAGAGAGAGAGAGACAGACAGAGAGAGACAGACAGGCAGAGAGAGACAGACAGGCAGAGAGACAGAGAGACAGAGAGGGAGACAGGCAGAGAGACAGACACAGACAGACAGACAGACAGACAGACACACAGAGAGAGATAGAGAGACAGAGAGAGAGACAGACAGAGAGAGAGGGACAGAGACAGGCAGAGAGACAGAGACAGACAGAGAGACAGACAGACAGAGAGAGAGAGACAGACAGACAGACAGACAGGCAGAGACAGACACAGACAGACAGGCAGAGAGACAGACACAGACAGACAGACAGACAGAGAGACAGACAGACATAGAGACAGAGACAGGGTTGGAGGTAAAAATAAGAAACAAACTAAAGAGAAAGTGAAGAAAACATGAAAGTTGGTTGCAGAAAGAATCAACGATGAAGGATTGAGAGAAGAAGAAGAAGAACAAAAAGAAGAAGAAGAAGAAGAGTTAATACAAAAAGCAGATTAAGTTTTGATCTAATGATGTGATTAGTAGAAACAGTATTTAAAGATGACCTTTAAATTCAAAACATTAACATCTACATTTCCATTTAGGAATTTTACATTTGTTTACTGAACAAGTTAATTTAAAGAGGATTCATTCTCAGTGAAGAACCTTGGAGCCCTAATCTGCCTCTATACCTGCCAAAGAGCAGTGATTCCTAACACGTCTCTGGGGGTCATCAGGTGGAAACCTCCCTTCAACGGTGTTTCGCCTACTTAGTCCCACGACACCTCCAGGAGGCTAGGCGGTGAACTCCGGCGTCCCAGAGTCACCCCCCCTAGTGCCAGTTCACACTGCTCCTACACAATCTAAACAGCACCGCCACGTTCAACTGACCCAGAGATGCTCCAGGTAGAGACCAGTACCGATGCTACCATTTAGCTAATGCTAATACTAATGCTAACCGCTAGGAAGAACAGAAGAAGACAATACAGTTCCGATGCTACCATTTAGCTAATGCTAATGCTAAATGCTAACCGCTACCTGCTAAGAGGAACAGAAGAAGACAATACAGCTAGATTCATCTATACTGTTAATGCTAAGTGCTAGATGCCAATGCTAACTGCTAAGATACTATCATACTACCACTGCTTTAGCTATTGTTAGCTACAATGCTACCACAGGCCTAGATGCCACATGTAACTGCCAAGTGCTGCACTACCATCATCTACCCCTGCCTCTCACCAACTGCACCAATAACAGTGGGGTGGGAATACAACCCTGCGCACAAGACAGACACACAGCAAGACAGACACACAGCAAGACAGACACACAACAAGACAGACAAGACAGACACACAGCAAGACAGACAGCAAGACAGACACACAGCAAGACAGACAGCAAGACAGACACACAGCAAGACAGACACACAGGCAGAAGGGGTTTATTTCTCCATAGGAACTTGCTCACTATACGTTATCCCGCTTAGAACACGGCTTACTACTAAAGCATTCAATAATGTGACATAAAAGTGATTTAAACATATTTTATTGATTTAAAATGAGTCTACTCTCGTCTGTCACCGCTCTCACTGCGCAGCAGCTCTGAAAGTAAACACGTACGTTGCGTGGCAACCGCCTCTCACCGTGCACCGCTGTTTTTGGTTTTGGTATTGATGTCATGATGTTAGGTATATGTGTGTGTTATCGGTTATCGGTATCGGCCTTTAGGAGCTGACAGTTATTGAAAGTGGTTTTAAAAAAACAGTTATCGTGCATCCCTATGTGTGATGACAGATTATTATCTGGTGCACAGCAGCAGCCATGACCAGGCCTCCAGCAGACAGACTGTCAGTTATCAGAGGACAGTTATCAGAGGACAGTTATCAGATGTCAGTTATCAGACTGTCCGTTATCAGATGTCAGTTATCAGACGTCAGTTATCAGACGTCAGTTATCAGACGTCAGTTATCAGACGTCAGTTATCAGGCGTCAGTTATCAGATGTCAGTTATCAGACTGTCAGTTATCAGACGTCAGTTATCAGACTGTCAGTTATCAGACGACAGTTATCAGACGACAGTTATCAGACGACAGTTATCAGATGTCAGTTATCAGACTGTCAGTTATCAGACGACAGTTATCAGATGTCAGTTATCAGACTGTCAGTTATCAGACGACAGTTATCAGACGACAGTTATCAGACGACAGTTATCAGATGTCAGTTATCAGACGTCAGTTATCAGACTGTCAGTCTGTCTGAGGTTTCAGTGGAGCTTTGAGGTGAAAACACCTGAATAATGACACAATCCAACAGTAATAGAAGCCATTAATGATGATTCACCTGTGATCACTGACTGAACCAAGTTCAGCAGCTACAGGTAGCGGGACGGAATAAGAGAAACACCTCCATGTCAAAGACCCATGTCAGACAGACAGGACAGACAGATAGGCAGGCAGACAGACAGACAGACAGACAGACAGGCAGGCAGACAGACAGACAAACAGACAGGCAGACAGACAAACAGACAGGCAGGCAGGCAGACAGACAGGCAGGCAGGCAGGCAGACAGACAGGCAGACAGACAGGCAGGCAGACAGACAGACAGACAGACAGACAGGCAGGCAGGCAGGCAGACAGACAGGTAGACAGACAGACAGGCAGACAGACAGACAGGCAGACAGGCAGACAGGCAGACAGACAGGCAGACAGTCAGACAGACAGGCAGGCAGGCAGGCAGACAGACAGGCAGGCAGACAGGCAGACAGACAGGCAGACAGGCAGACAGACAGCTGTTTATCACACTAACACAGGAAATAAAAATACTTCTTCCTGTTCCCATCAGATGAACTCGTCACCGCTCCATAACTTCCACAAACACAGCTGATGTCAGATCAGTCCTCAGTATCATCAGACAGCAACAAGACAACAGTGACAAAGCATTCCCACATCAACAGCTGATCCTCAATCAGTCCTGTGTGAACCAGGTCGTCTCTTTATCGTGTTTGTCTCAAAGTCTGTCTCTTGTTTCGTCCTTGAATGTTTTGTTGGTGCGCCCCCTGGTGTTTCACAGGTGTTATTGCAACAGAAGAGCATTTGCAGAGGACCGCTTCATAATGTGTCCCACGAGCAGAAACAACACTTAAAGCCTCCAGAGGAAGTAAATCAGCTTCTCTGAAGCCTCGAAACGTTTCAGGAAAGACTAACACGGTAACAGTTCATCAGGGAAACCAGTAAAACCAGCACGTAAAACTGCTTTAACACAATCACCAGCCAGTTCAGGAGGGTGGGCGGGGCAATGGTGACAGGATGACAGGGGATAGGTCGGTGATAAGTGAGTGACAGGTGTATTCATGCCGTGGGGTGAGGCAGGAGGAGTCACATGCTGATTAAATCAGATTCATTTAAAATCACCACAGATGCAGTTTGATGTTTCCATCAGTCACCTCATCAGACTGCTGACGTGACCTCTGACCTTTTGTCTGCAGGGTCTCTACAGGGCTGTTCAGTGGTGAAGCCTGTCTTAGAGGCGCTGGAGCGTAATGAGCCTTGAAGTTTCTGTTAGTCTGAGCTCGACAGCAAAATGATTCTCTTTGAAATCGAACGCTAATGCATCAACACAGCTCGTACCATCACTCTGCTCCTGTTGTAGGGACGTTACATTTGTTGTCATGGAAACACCATTACTTTAAGCAACTAACTAAGCTAACTGTGTGGCTCTTTGCCCTCCCCCTCGTTCTGGAACAAGTTTTGTCCACTTGGTGTTTGTCTGTGTTGTATCTTACACCTGGTCACGGTGTGTTTTTACCGTCCTGACCTCACCTCTGCACTGTTATTGGCTGGGAGCGGGACGCCCACTGCCCAGAGGTTGCTGCCCAGAAATGTCCTGATACAGCAGAATGAGAAAATGGAGGCGGGGGGCAGCGTCTCTGCAGATAAACACACACACTCGGACCGGTCTGAAGGGACGACTGAGCTGAATTACTTCTGTGTGAGTCTGTGCAACGTTCTGCAGGAGAACTCTAAACTGTATTCCTTTAGAGGGAGTGAGGGAGTATGCAGCTTTCCACTGGCTTTTATTGTGAAAAGCCACTGGAAATGCTTCCTGCAGTTTATTAGTCATGACTGACATCTGTGGCGATGATGCAGAAATCTGAGCGACTCAGATCAGTTCGTTTGGACGGATGAAGAATTTGTTTATTTTTAGTTCAGTTAGTAGATTTGGGGGCGTGGCCAAACTCTTACCATGAAGAGGGCGGAGTCGTCTGTGTGGGTGGAGCGTCTGGAGGGGTAGATGTTCTGAACACACACACACACACACACACACACACACACACACACACACACGACAAAGACACACACACAGCCATGAGGTGAAGGTGACAGGTGAGGTGATAGAGGGGCGTGGCCTATATTGGGAGCCCTACCCTAACACCCACAGCTCAGAAACAAAACTAACTGAATCTAATATTTTGGTGTAAATAAAAAGTTTAAGCCAGTACAGCTGAAACGATCAGTCTATTAATCAATGTAGTGTAGTGTATGGACAGAAAATGAAAGATCATCTATTGATTGTTGATGTTTGATTTGCTGCTTTTCCTCTCAATGATCTGAATGTGTTTGTAATAATGTGGAGCTTTGGACTAAACAAACACTGTGAAGGCGTCACTTTGACCTCATCGTCACCACATTTCTCACTATTTTCACAATGTTTCCAAACCGAACGATCGATCGATTAATGGAGGAAATGATCAGCTGATTGATCCAGAATGAAAAGAATCATGAGTTCAAATGAAGCTCAACCAGCAGAGGACAGATATGTAGAGTCTCACCTCACTGTCTGGACTGGACTTTGTTGGACTCTGAGCTGCTTTATGCTGAAAAACACAACAGTGAGAGCGTCAGTCTTTAACTCACACTGACAAGATGAAACTTCAAACACAGCGTTACATTTCATTCCCTGCAGGACTCAGTTCATTTCATGGCATTCTCAGTTCATTCAGTCTGGTTCACAGCTGATTCTCTAATCATAGAAGGTTTGCTCATTTGTTGTGAAAATAAATAGATTAATGCCATCCATTCCCTGGAAGGCTTTTATTGTGAAACGTCTGCAGGAAGTGCCCAGTTTGATGTACAGCAACTGAACATCACACTATGAAGACAAGTGAGAGACAGACAGAGACGGCCTGTGGCCCAGTGCACTGTGGGTCAAGAGGACACTCAGCCGTGGAACATCAACATATTTTATTGATTTTCCAGCTGTCAATCACCACGCTGCCATGGTGCCGCAGGCGGCCGAATCCACCCTTCTAATTGGTTCTCACAGATTATTGCCATTGCGACAAAGCTTTCACCTCAGACATGTCCAAGGGGAGAGGGGGCCACCTGAACCCCTTCCTCACATGAAGTCAGTCTGTCAATGCGACCGTCTAACCTGAACATTTAAGACCCGTCTGAAATAAGTTTAGGCAAGTGGCCCCCGATGACTCAGCAAAAGTGTCCTGACTGTGTCCACACTGTACTGGTGTGTGACTGGTCAAACTGGTGTACCTTGGTGTAGCTGGTGACAGAGTCTCTCTGCAGGGATCGATTCTTCTGTCTCTCCTCGTCGTACCTCAGAGCAGCGAGCTGAGCCTCCCTCCTCATCCTCTCCACCCCCCCAGAACCACCAGCACCTCTCTGAGGACAGAAAACAGACCGTCAGACAGACAGGCAGGCAGGCAGACAGACAGTCAGACAGGCAGGCAGGCAGGCAGACAGACAGTCAGACAGGCAGGCAGGCAGAGAGACAGTCAGACAGGCAGACAGGCAGGTAGGCAGAGAGACAGAGAGAGAGACAGACAGTTAGGCAGAGAGACAGAGAGAGAGACAGACAGACAGACAGGCAGACAGGCAGGCAGACAGACAGTCAGACAGGCAGGCAGGCAGAGAGACAGTCAGACAGGCAGACAGGCAGGTAGGCAGAGAGACAGAGAGAGAGACAGACAGTTAGGCAGAGAGACAGAGAGACAGACAGACAGGCAGGCAGGCAGAGAGACAGACAGGCAGGGAGACAGGCAGACAGGCAGAGAGACAGGCAGACAGGCAGGCAGGCAGACAGACAGACAGGCAGGCAGGCAGGCAGACAGACAGACAGACAGACAGACAGAAAGGCAGGCAGACAGACAGACAGGCAGACAGGCAGACAGGCAGGCAGGCAGACAGGCAGGCAGGCAGGCAGGCAGGCAGGCAGGCAGACAGGCAGACAGACAGGCAGACAGACAGGCAGACAGGCAGGCAGGCAGACAGGCAGACAGACAGACAGACAGGCAGACAGGCAGGGAGACAGGCAGACAGACAGGCAGAGAGACAGGCAGACAGGCAGGCAGGCAGGCAGGCAGACAGGCAGAGGTTTGGGGTCCTGCAGTCAGCAGCAGTCTGCCTCTCTGAGGTTTCTATCAGGGCACACAGCAGCAGGTGTTACCTGGCTCTGGGAGCTAGAGGGCGCTGTGGCACCATCAACAACACTCCTGCAGGACACACAGACAGGAAGTTAGACAGCTCAAAATGAGACAGGTAGTCACTGTGCAGTCTGACTGTAGTTATTTCAGTCGTTTCACTGATGACTCAGCATTTCTTTGACATCTACAAAGCATCACTTGTTACTATGGCAACCAGCCTCAGGGATTATCCTCATCAGTCCTTTCATAAGAAATATGATCTCATAAATGATAAACTCTGAAGAGAAGTGAAACTGATCTGGTTTCTGTGTGTGTACCTGTTGTGTCTCCTCATGTCTTCTGTCCTGGCTGAGCTAGTTTTTACTGGAGAACCCTGGAAGCACAAACAGGAAGTCAGAACAAAACAAGATGCTTGTGGAAGTGTTGGTCAGTGACCTCTGACCTCCTGAGTCCTCATAACAATAAATGTTCTGACCACACTGACGTTTAAAGTGTGACCTGACTGATAAAGAGCACCGAGCACACATCCAGTCAGTCAGGACTGTGTTCAGGTCTAAATACTTCACTGATCCCTGATCAGTGTCAGTCTGATACTGATACTGAGACACACAGGACTCTGAAGGACGGCGTCCTGGTCGCTCGGGACTGAAGCCGTGTGTCCTGTAGGAGCTCGTACCTCTCTGGTGATGCGTCTCTCGATGTAGGCCATGAACTGAGAGCTCAAGCTGGTACCGTCAGCCGCCCCTCCTCCTCTGCCTCCTCGTCCTCGACTCCTCCCCTCCTCCTCCTCCTCCTCTCCCACACAGCTGTCTATGAAGTCTATCTGCTCCAACTCCACGTCTGCTGAGACGAGAAGAGACGACGGATCAGTAATGAACTGATGTGTTTTCTATCAGTTCACACACACACACACACACACACACACACACACACACACACACACACACACACACACACACACACACACACACACACACACACACACACTTCACAGCCGAGAACAGGACTGCAAATCAGGACCAAAGTTGCATCGGCCGATCC